>NW_015163106.1:233985-242761 GCF_001447785.1 Gekko japonicus | reverse complement strand
ATCATTTCTCTATTCATTCCCCCACACACACACTCCGTTTATGGCTGCCTGAATATAGGCAAGTATTTATCTGGCATTAACTGTGTGAGAGGAAGTCACATTCAGGGCAATGAGATAATCAGGACAAAGAACACTGGGAGCAAACATAGTCATAGCGATTGTTCCATGAACATGGCTTTTGGGCAAAAAGGACAAAATAGCAACTGGTCAAGCAGAACGGCTACAGTGAAATAGCAAGTGAGGTTTTCCAGGAGAATGAATCCTCTCTCAACATTAACAGTAGCAAGAATTGTCAAGGATTTTCTGAATTCTCAACACATATGTACACAAAGGTAAAGAAAACACCTGTGCTGTTTTTCTTTCCTATACTATGGGGAGCTCAGGGAACTTTTATGGGGTCCCCATTTCTTCAGGTGAGAGAAACCAAGACTGTGGTCACACACACTAAATAATCCACTTCCAATGCACTTTCAAATTGGAATTTGCCAGTTCACACAGTAAAAATCCAGTTGGAAAGTGCATTGACAGTGGATTGAAAGTGGATTATTTAGTGTGTGTGACCGTAGCCTTACTGTGACTTTGCAAAATTCTGTTGATCTGCATAGTGACAGGTTGCAAAGGCTAAGGAATAAGTGTGTGAAATGTCATAACAGAGAGCCACAGCTTAAGGAGCTGTTGGGGTGTGGGGACTCTACATCCAACTGGCAGCAGCTGTGCCTTGAGGGAAATGGAAGCACTGACGCCCAACTGGTCAGCCACTGCCGGGCATCTTAGGCTTCATGGCCTGGCACTTCAGTAGCCAGTGACCTTGGAGTAGGGAGGAAAATGGCCCATGCCCCAGTCCAGGGAAGGAGCCAGAGATGGCTACTCCCAGCCCCTTATGGGCTAGGTTCCTTTCACAAAAGGTGGAGAGTAGGAAGAGGATATATACAGTCTGTGAGGCTACCTCTCAAGCTGGGTTCCCTGCAGACTGGGAAAGATGCAACAATACTCTCACTTCACATTTTGACGAAAGGCTGATAGCGAAGGAGGGCTGAGGTTACTAAGGATGGGCACAAACTTTGTTCATGATGAATTTTGAGCCCTGTAGCAAACCTCCATGAACTTTTAAAGCAGTTCATGGAGGTTCATGGGTTTGTGGGGAGTAAAAAGCAGCGGTTTAAACCCCTGCTTTCTCCTACCCATGAAAGCTGCCAAAACATCCCCACGAAAGCCACCAAAAGATCACAAACAGCTGAGCCATGGGTTCAGTCTGCTTATGGGGCTCAGCTGTTTAAAGGGGCTTTCTTGGGTAGCCAGCCCCTGGGGCTAGTTGCCAAAAAAAGCCCCTTTTATCAGCTGAGCGCAGGAGGTGAGCTGATCCCATGGGTCAGCTGTTTTCAAGCATAAACCACATGAACCTGGTTTGGTTTGTATGTGAGCCAACTGGGTTTGTGGAGTTTGTGATTTGCCCACAAAATGAAACAAAACACATTTTTGTGGTTGGTGCCCAACCCAGAGGTTACTTTCTGAACTCCTCCCGCCTCACAATAAGGCCATAGGGAAGGGAAGGAATTCACTGGGAGACCACAAGTATTGGAGAGGGAGGGGGTAAGTCGATTTCCCAAACTAAGCGTAAGTCGATATCCCAAACTCCATTATCTTCTGTACATTTCCTCTACCTTCATATTCCTTTCTGACTGTATTCCAATTTCACACAGATAATTGGTTTTGGAAATAGTGTATTCCCAGTCATTCATGCTACTGTTTGTTTGTTTGTTTTTGTTGTTCATGCTAGTTTAATTCTCTTGTAGAACAGCAAAATAATGGAATGGAGAGAGCTGCTCATATTTCGTTGTTAAGGATAATGAAGGAGATGGAGCAATGTACAAGGCACAGAAGAGGTGAAGGACATGTCTGAGGGCATTTGAAGAATGCCTATTACCCTTCTAGGGAGAGTAAGGTGAAATTGACTTTAATCTTGTCATCCACCAGAAGAGCGTTGAAGACCTGCTTTGGGGTCATTTGAATTTATATATTGCAATGAGATTGTAAACAGTTTCCTGTCTAGGTAGTGGAATGAACAAATTAAACATAAACTCTTAAGGTTTGTTATATTTTTCTGTTCCAGGACAACAATAGAGACTGCACTCTCCAAGTGTATTATATCCACCACTTATCTACAGTCACTGATAGTTACTAGCCAGACTCAGAGCTTTGTTGTTGCTGTTGTTGTTGTTCAGTTGCACAGTCGAGTCCAACTATTCACGACCCCATGGACCAGATCACGCCAGGCCCTCCTGTCTTCTGCCATCCTCTGAAGTTTGCTCAGTTTCATGTTCATTGCATCTATGACACTGTCTAACCATCTCATCCTTTGACGTCCCCGTCTTCTTTGACCTTCAATCTTTCCCAGCATCAGGGTCTTCTCCAGTGAGTGCTCCCTTCTCATTTGGTGGCCAAAGTATTTGAGCTTCAGTTTCATTATTTGGCCTTCCAGGGAACAGTCAGGGTTGATTTCTTTTAGGATCGATTGATTTGATTTTCTTGCAGTCCAAGGGACTCTCAAGAGTCTTCTCCAGCACCATAGTTCAAAAGAATCTATTTTTCGGTGCTCGGCCTTCCTTATAGTCGAACTCTTGCAGCCATACATGACTACTGGGAATACCATTGCTTTGACCATGCGGACTTTTGTTGGCAGGGTGATGTCTCTACTTTTTATCATGCTGTTTAGGTTCGCCATCGCTTTCCTCCCAAGGAGCAGGCGTCTTTTAATTTCATGGCTGCTGTCACAGTCTGTGGTGATCTGGGATCCCAGGAACGTGAAGTCTGTCACCACTTCCACGACTTCCCCTTCTATTTGCCAAGGAGTGATGGGGCCAGATGCCATGATCTTAGTTTTTTTGATGTTGAGCTTCAAGCCAACTTTTGCGCTCTCCTCTTTTATTTTGAGCAAGAGGCTCTTTAGGTCCTCTTCACTTTCTGCCATTAGAGTGGTATCATCTGCATATCTGAGGTTGTTGATCTTTTCCCCAGCAATCTTAATTCCCGCTTGTGATTCATCCAGGCCAGCATTTTGCATGATGTACTCTGCATATATATTAAATAAGCAAGGTGACAATATACATCCTTGTCGTACTCCTTTTCCTATGCTAAACCAATCAGTTGTTCCATATTCGGTTCTAACTGTTGCTTCTTGACCCTTATACCCCATGGCTACTAGCCACAGAGGCATCTCCTAAGCATCTTGTGGAAGTCATAAAGGTTGCAATAGACAAAACTTGTATATTTGGTTGCTTGCCCTAGTTGTGACCCATTACAAGGATGAGGGGAAAGATGGGCAGTCTTAAATCTGACCCACTTCTTTTCATTGTCATGTTTTTCTTTTTGTTTTCTTAATTATACCACAATCACTAAAACTTTGTGTCACAAGAACTTGATGAATGGATAACCAGGGCTATTTTTGGGCAGGAACACACAGGAACGGAGTTCTGGCTGGCTCCCAAGTTGGCCACGCCCAGCAGGAACTCATTAGCATAATAGGCCACACCCAACAACAGAAACTCATTAGGATTGGCTACATTAGGGGTGTGTGGCCTAACATGCAAAGGAGTTCCTGCTAAAAAAACGCCCTGGGTTTTGACAACAAGCAAGGTAAACAGAATAAGAAGCAAAAGGTGGGTGTGGCTGGATGAGCACACTTCTGGTAACATGGGAGTGCGGCCTAATGTGCTAATGAGCTGTGCTGTCAGGGGTGTGGCCTAATATGCTAATGAGTTTCTGCTGTTGGGTGTGGCCTGTTATGCTAATGAGTTCCTGCTGGGCTTTTTCTACACAAAGAGCACTTTGCAATGTATGAATATTACAGTTTCTGATGACAGGAGAGGCTTCACAGTTGGAATAAGATGGTGTGATTTTGTGTTAGATGGTTTTTTTTGTCCATGGGCCCCCTTTTTAGGAATCCCCCATGGGAGGGGGAAGGTGAAGGGAAGATCCACTTCCATGAGCCACTCGCACTCATAGTTTGTTGGATCTAGCCAATGCGATGCCTTAGAAATCACAGTTGTCATCCCATGTATTGTTTATGTAAGCAAATTATGTATCTGGTTATCCTGAAAAATCCTTAACTCTCAGAAAAAAATGCTTATCACCCAACCCACCCTTAACTTCTTCCAAGAGAACTCATGAAATGAATCTATTTGAAACTAAAAGGAAAATATGAAATCCTCCCCACACATCAGCCATTACACACACTGCTGTCCAAGAGTAATATCATAGTAATATTCTTCATGCATCAAAAGGCCCAAGCCAGTATAATAAATGTGTATAATCCTCCAGAGCTAAGGAATTTGCTCAGTCATGACTTGGGTGCCTAAAGCAAAAGATATCTCTATAAAAGGAAAATGCTGGAATTATTCACATACCATTAAAATAAATCACTGATGTAGCTCAAGCTTAAGCCCCTGTAGTAGGCTAATGACAAGCTGAACTGAATCTGGGGCACATGTAGAAAAACTTGGCAAAGTTTTCTAATGTTATGTTGTACTTTTATTTCAGCACACATAAAAAGCAGCACTAATGTCAGAAGCTAAAACTACAACAGCTTTTTTTAAAAAATCTATTTTAGTTCGGTATTACTAACTAAATTAGGTATTACCTTTGTGATACATTGCTCTCTTAAATCAGCTGACTTGGTCTTGCTGTGTACAGTCTTGGTTTTTTTTAGAATATGGGTTGATGAAGCGTGGAGGTTGATGGAGTACAAGGGTGCTAAGTGATCTGCCTGTGTTTTGCCTGCCACTGAGGTGCATGTGCTCTCACTCTAAGTTTGCATGGCAGGGAACTGTTAGGCAGCATTCAGTATTGTGCCCTACATCTTGAGTTGTGCCCACCTGGAACCATTTGTAGGGCAGGGGGACGTGATTGGGTGCTGAGGAGGGGTGCGGCCGGTGCAGAGGAGTGTGCTGATTGGGTGTGCACTTAGTTGGTATCCTGAGCTGCTTGGGTTCCCATGGGCATAGCTGCAGCTGTGTATGGGGGAAGTGAATTTGGAGTTATCATGGCTGCCAATGAGCAATGCCAGCATTTTTGCTGGCATAACTTTGCCCCTGTTCTGGGGGCATTCCCACATTGAAAATACTTTCGGAACTGCATGACTGGTGCCACACCCCTTGGAATGCCCACATCTACACTGGCAATGTGGTTTGTGCCATTGCTCCACTAGCTGTGTCAGCTTCTGTGCAAGTGGAACAGAGCAGCGCAACACCACTTGTGCCTTGCACCAAAGTAAATGGCCCTTACACCAGTGTAAATTTTGGTTATGCCAGTGTAGGGGTCAGTTGGGTCCCTGTTCCAATTTCCCCTAGGGTTGCTCTGTGTTAACTAGGTAAATAAATAAAGGCTATACATATATTTTCCCATAATCGATTGTAGATGCCACAGATATATCAATTAATATTGGGAACAGCTGATGATCTTGACTAAAAAATTGTGGAGAATGCTTAGGTCTGGCTTTGACTTTCAATTATATATTCCATTTAGCCCACAGACCCAGAGTAGAACAGCCTTGTAGAAGGACAAGGAGTACAGGGAACTAATATTGCCTTTGGTAGATTAGGGCTGCTGCCACACACGCTAAGTAATCCACTTTCAATCCACTTTCAGTGCACTTTCAAAGTGGATTTTGCCAGTTCACACAGTAAAACTCCACTTTGAAAGTGCACTGAAAGTGGATTGAAAGTGGATTACTTAGCGTGTGTGGCAGCAGCCTAGAAATAGCATAACTATTACCATTAGATATATCTGTGCCCAGATGTGAGAAGCATCTGATAATGGCAAAAGCATCCAACTAAATATAGTTGAAAGATGGGGTGCATTGGTTGGGTTCTAGCAGATAGTCAAGGGAATGAGAAACTTCAGATATTCTTTATTATGATTAAAAGTTGTGAGAATGCACTAATACAGCTTTTATATATTTTAAGAACATATTATTATAGATAACTTTGTATGGTGTTTGAAGTTAAAAGATTATTAGATAGCCAGGAATGTGAGCCCTATCAAGTGGGACAGCTAGCTACTGCTGGAAGATGATTTTGAATATCTATAAATATAGGAGTCTAAATGATCAGGAATCTTTACTTTGAAGATGCTCCTTCTACTTAACTTGCTTATTTTTGGCAAGAAAGAATTAATGGACTCAAATAATTGCTGTCCCTTAATTATCTAGTAAAATCAATGGAGGCTATTAGATTGTTTAAAGCTCGTCTATTTTAAAAGCATATATAGGCTGAGTTCAGACTGGCAGTTTGCCCCGATATACGTGTGTTTCAGAAACATTCCACAACCGGATTAAATGGGTCATTCACACAGGCACTTCTGTCAGGCGTTTCCCACCCATACTCAACCCATCTTGTAACGCTTTGCTCCCAAGTTTAAAAGATACCTGGTGAAAGTGGTAGCAAACCCTGGAAAGTGCGATTATCCCATGTCCATCCCGCACCAACAAAGTGTGAACGCCAAAAGCCACATTTTTCTTATGTGCTTATGCGCATATCTCCAGATTACAAAAAAAGAAAGCCGCACCTTACAGCCATGCCTCTGGGCCAACAGTGTGAATGCTCCCTTGTGCCTTCTCCTGGTATGCTCCCACATCAGTCGCTGCAGTGTGAACGGGAAACCCCGGAACAGTTTGTTCCGGCCCTCCGGCTCTTTTTTGCCACAACTCCCTCCCGCTTCAAACTGCCCATCTGAACTCAATCATAGTTATGTTTTAATAAAAAGATAAAATGGAGGCAAGATTCTCTAGGTGACTAGTTGCCTAGGGCTTCTTAAGTGCATGCCTATGCCTGAATCAGGCCTGACCAGAGATTCCTGAAACAATGGTCCTTAATTTTTTTACAGCAGAAATCCAGCAGAAATAACTTTCCCATAAAGCTTTGCATTTAGAAGCAGGAAAACAGCCAGGGAGGCAGTGGGCCCCTTGGATGAAATATGTAATCTTTCCTTAAAATCTGCTTCCATTGAGGAGGACTGGAAGGTAGCTAATGTCACTGCCATCTTTAAAAAGGGTTCCAGAGGAGATCCGGGAAATTACAGGCCAGTCAGTCTGACATCGATACCAGGTAAGTTGGTGGAAACTGTTATTAAGGAAAAAATTAGTAGGCACATTAATGAACAAAAACTATTGAGGCAGACTCAGCATGGGTTCTGTAAGGGAAGATCTTGTCTCACTAACCTGTTAGTGTTCTTTGAGGGAGTGAACAAACATGTAGACAAGGGGGGCCCAATAGATGTTGTTTACCTTGACTTCCACAAAGCTTTTGATAAAGTTCCTCATCAAAGGCTCCTAAGGAAGTTCAATAGTAATGGGATAAAAGGACAAGTCCTCTTGTGGATCAAAAACTGGCTAATTAATAGGAAACAGAGAGTGAGTATAAATGGTAAATTTTCTCAGTGCAGGGTGGTAAGCAGTGGGGTACCACAGGGATCAGTACTGGGTCTGATGCTTTTTAACTTGTTCATTAATGATTTGGAGTTGGGAGTAAGCAGTGAAGTGGCTAAATCTGTAGATGACACAAAGTTGTTCAGGGCAGTGAAAAACAGGGAGGATTGTGAGGCACTCCAAAGGGATCTGTTGAGGATGGGTGAGTGGGTGTCAACATGGCAAATGCGGTTCAGTGTGCAAAAGTGATGCATATTGGAGGCAAAAATCCTAAATATAAATACACATTGATGGGGTCCAAACTGGCAGAGACTGACCAAGAGAGAGATCTTGGAGTCATAGTAGATAACTCAATGAAAATGTCTAGACAGAGTGTGACTGCAATAAAAAGGCCAGTGCGATGCTGGGGATTATTAGGAAGGGAATTGAAAACAAATCAGCCAGTATCATAATGCCCCTGTATAAATCAATGCGGCAACCTCATTTGGAGTACTGTGTACAGTTCTGGTCACCACACCTCAAAAAGTATATTATAGCACTGGAAAAAGTGCAGAAAAGGGCAACTAGAATGATAAAAGGGTTGGAACACTTCCCCTATGAAGAAAGGTTAAAACGCTTGGGGCTCTTTAGCTTGGAGAAAAAATGGCTGAGGGGTGACATGATCAAGGTTTATAAGATTATGCATGGGATAGAGCAGGTAGAGAAAGAAGTTCTTTTCTCCCTTTCTCACAGTACAAGAACTCATGGGCATTCAATGAAATTGCTGAGCAGTCGGGTTAGAACAGATAAAAGGAAGTACTTCTTCACCCAAAGAGTGATTAACACATGGAATTCACTGCCACAGGAGGTGGTGGCAGCTACAAGCATGGACAGCTTCAAGAGGGAATTAGATAAGCATATGGAGCAGAAGTCCATCAGCGTCTATTAGCCACAAGGTATAGATAGGAACCCTCGGTCTGGGACAAGTGATGCACTGTATTCTTGGCAGAGGTCTCATCGCGGGGGAGCACTCTGGTATGGCGCTCCGGAAGAGAACCTCCGGGGGCCGGGGCGGTCACGTGGAGAAGCCCCGCCCCCTTTTTCACACCGCCCCCTGCTTCGATCCTCATTCTGCTGGAGAATGAGGACGAAGCAGGAGGGTAAGTAGCTGCCTTGACCCAACCCACCCTCTGCCTTTGCTTTCGCCGCTCCTGGAGCGGCGAGAGCAAAGGCCAGAACACCCCCCCCTCTTTCTCGCTGCTCCGGAGCCCTCCGGAGCAGCGAGGAAGAGGCCCCAAACCTCCTGCTGCCTTTGCTTTCGCCACTTCCAGTCCGGAAGCAGCGAGAGCAAAGGCCAGAACACCCCCCCTCTTTCTC
>NW_015163106.1:224913-232487 GCF_001447785.1 Gekko japonicus | reverse complement strand
AGTGGGAGGGTTTCTGGTGTCCTGGCCCCACTACTGGACCTCCTGATGGCCCCTGGTATTTTTGGCCACTGTGTGACACAGAGTGTTGGACTGGATGGGCCACTGGCCTGATCCAGCATTGGCTTCTCTTATGTTCTTATGTCTGGGGCAAGGGATGTTCTGTATTCTTGGTGGTTGGGGGGGTGTTCTAGACCCTCCTGAGGGCACCTGGTATTTTTGGCCACTGTGTGACACAGAGTGTTGGACTGGATGGGGCACTGGCCTGATCCAGCATTGGCTTCTCTTATGTTCTTATGTCTGGGGCAAGGGATGCTCTGTATTCTTGGTGATTGGGGGGGGGGACAGTGGGAGGGTTTCTGGTGTCCTGGCCCCACTACTGGACCTCCTGATGGCCCCTGGTATTTTTGGCCACTGTGTGACAGAGTGTTGGACTGGATGGGGCACTGGCCTGATCCAGCATTGGCTTCTCTTATGTTCTTATGTCTGGGGCAAGGGATGCTCTGTATTCTTGGTGATTGGGGGGGGGGACAGTGGGAGGGTTTCTGGTGTCCTGGCCCCACTACTGGACCTCCTGATGGCCCCTGGTATTTTTGGCCACTGTGTGACAGAGTGTTGGACTGGATGGGGCACTGGCCTGATCCAGCATTGGCTTCTCTTATGTTCTTATGTCTGGGGCAAGGGATGCTCTGTATTCTTGGTGATTGGGGGGGGGGACAGTGGGAGGGTTTCTGGTGTCCTGGCCCCACTACTGGACCTCCTGATGGCCCCTGGTATTTTTGGCCACTGTGTGACAGAGTGTTGGACTGGATGGGGCACTGGCCTGATCCAGCATTGGCTTCTCTTATGTTCTTATGTCTGGGGCAAGGGATGCTCTGTATTCTTGGTGATTGGGGGGGGGGACAGTGGGAGGGTTTCTGGTGTCCTGGCCCCACTACTGGACCTCCTGATGGCCCCTGGTATTTTTGGCCACTGTGTGACAGAGTGTTGGACTGGATGGGGCACTGGCCTGATCCAGCATTGGCTTCTCTTATGTTCTTATGTCTGGGGCAAGGGATGCTCTGTATTCTTGGTGATTGGGGGGGGGGACAGTGGGAGGGTTTCTGGTGTCCTGGCCCCACTACTGGACCTCCTGATGGCCCCTGGTATTTTTGGCCACTGTGTGACAGAGTGTTGGACTAGATGGGCCATTGGCCTCATCTAACGTTGGCTTCTCTTATGTTCTTATTCGTGGGGACTTTTTAAATATGCTTACTAAATATAAGTCAAAATTAACATGCTTGAACAGATCACACTCTATTTGGGGCAGTTTTCAATTTAAATTTTTACCAAAAAATTCACATAATTCCTAGAAAGAAACCAACATCAGCTTCATGAGATGCATTGATACACTCAGTGTACAGCTGTACACGAAGCTAATTTCTGTATAAGTACATCAAAGCCGTGAAAATAACAGCAGAGTAAAACATGGCATTTTCCATTATTTTGTTTATGTCTGATGTTTTCTCGCCAACAAGCTCTATTCTAGAGGGAAGAACTTTTTTTGCAAACCTCTTCCAAATGCCTATTATAAGAATGGAAATATTTGAAAGTCAGTCTGAGCTTTGAACCATACAAATAAAAAATGCAATGGCACACCAGCCATCACGTCGGTGGTTAATGATGTCAAATGTTTTGGCAGAATTCCTGTGCCAGTCCATCCATTTTTCTCTGTTTAATTTGGTTCAGCTTTAGTTGAGCAGACAATCATTCATTACAATGTTAGACTGCAAACTGATTCAGTGTAATATCCTACTGAGTGAGAAACTAAGTGAAGAAATTACTTCAGACAGGCAGCCATTTGAACATGATGGTACTCCTCATCAGTGGCTAACCTAAAACTGCCAGTGTCCTTTCATGATCCTCACCCAGCTTTTTCTTGCTTGTTCCAGGTTCAGCATAGGACCTGAACCCAGACCAGTGGCTGTTCATATATTATGCCTAGAGTTTGCCAACTTTTTTCTAGCATGACTCTTGTACAGGGCTGCCAGGTCCCTCCTGGCAACTGGCAGGGGATGAGGGCCCTAGGCTACATCCCCGGTGACATCATTTCTGGTGTGTACTGGAAGTGATGTAATGCTGTGCCATTATGGTGATGCTCTGGTATTTGGGCAAAAACTCTATGGCTGCTACCATAGAGTTTTTGCCCAAATACCAGATCCTCACCATGATGTTGCCAACATCACTTCTAGTACACATAAGAAGTAATGTTTCCACATCAGTGGTGATGTCATCTGGGTCTCCCTCCCAATCCTAGTAAGTCCCCCCTCCTGGCCAGCTGTTTGGTGGTGGGGGCATCTGGGGATGCTTACTCTTGTGACAGCTGCTAAACAATGAGAAATTTAACAGGCAACACTTTCCCAACATTGCTATCTACACACTTGGAATTTTGCCTTGTCATACAGCCATAAAGGCACTAGATCCTTGCCAGAAAAAGAACCTAAATGATACCCTTTTCCCAAGCACTGGTGTAAACAAATCAGCACAAATGACAGCACCAGGCAAGGTGTAACTTTTCATTTTGTACCTTCCATTCAAATTGAAATTCTTTTATGAATTACACTGGTTGGAATCAGACAGCTAGCAGAGTTTGTATGGAAAATGAGAAGAGTTTCAGTAGTCTGCAAAAATATTTGCATATTCATGGTGCAAATAATGAATGGATTAAGAAGGTGCAAATTTCTTCTGATCCATGAAACTCATTGGGTGGCCTTGGGCAAATTGCTATCATTCAGTCTAACCAACCTTGTTATTAGGGCAAAAGGACGCATTGTTAAACACCCTAAGTGGGAAAGAGATTGTAGTAAATACATCAAAACAACTTTAAGTGGCCAGGGAAAACCTGAAACACACAATGTCACATAAGACACAAACATTTGCATTCTATAATATCAATATGTCTGTCTCCCCCCCCTAAAAGAGCAACTAAATAATAGAAAATATAACCACCATAAAACATACAATGTTGACTTTTGTTTCCAGCAGTACATATAAGGAATACTTTGTTGCACAAGATGTAAAAACAAGATATCTGCTAAGAAACTGGTAGCACCAAGGACAATAACAAAGTGCTCAGCAGCACTTAGCACAGGAAACCGTGACATACACAGGATTGGATCCTGTGGATCTATTCCACTAATGTCAGGGAGAGGGGAACTGTTGTTGAAGGAATATCCTGCCAGCTGCACACAATCTCAGCTGTTTTTCCCCTTCCTTCCTATCTGCAAAGGCCAGAGGCATGAGCCCTTGGCACGATTCAAGGAGCTCTTGATCCATGGCTCTCAGCCTGTGCTTCCAATGAGCCAGCCAGGGTATCCAAGACCAGCCCAACTCTGAAATATAGTTCATCTTGTTTATTGCTTTGTTTCTATTCTGTATCTTTTTTCTATTGTTGGATATTTTTGGTCCCTTCAAGGAGAAAAGCAGGATAGAAATATTTAAATAAACAAATAAATAAATGGTGGTGCTTTCTCTTTATTTTAATGTATCAGCTTTCCCCTGATGAAGGAGACTCTTCCACCAACAGAAGACCTATCGTGTCAGTGTCAATATCTTTGCACCAGAGGAAAGCACTGCTGTTGTTGAAACAGGTTCAGGGAGTCCAATCCATCAGCAAGTTATTGGGGTTTGAAAATTGGATAAGAAGTAGTAGGTTGGTAAGGGATTAAAATGAAGAACTAGGTAAGAAATGACAAGCTGGTCAGAAGAGAAATGAAGGAAATTCTGTCTTCAGCCCTCAGTTTATAAATGGGAACATTGTACTTTGATGCTAAGACCTCAATCTACATGCCACTTTACAGATCAAAGGAAACTGGAAGAAATGCACTAACGAAATTATAAAGTGTACTCTATATGAAAAAAATGAAAGTGACAATAACAATAAAGCAAATCTTCATAGATTAAATCCTATCTTCATACTCCTTTACTTGTTAACAAAACTTTCCAGAACTGCATTCCGTTTCATTGTAGACACTTCTCATCTGTCTCTTAAGACGACATTTTCTTCATAAGGAATTTCAAACTCCCATAACTATGCAAGCAATTTGTCATCTGCCAAGAAGAGATGTATTGAGGTAAGAAAAGAACACACGCTGTTCAGAAGAAGTGTCTACAACGAAACAGAATGCAATTCCGGAAAGTTTCGCTAACAAGTAAAGGAGTATGAAGATAGGATTTCATCTATGAAGATTTGCTTTATTGGTATTGTCACTTTCATTTTTTTTCATCTAGAGTACACTTTATAATTTCATTAGCACATTTCTTCCAGTTTCCTTTGGTCTCTCATACTCATACTAGTAACCAGTGTTCCCTCTAAGCTGAGTTAGTGTGAGCTAGCTCACAGTTTTTTAGCCTCTGGCTCACACATTTTTGTCTCAGCTCAGGAAGGAGGGCTCCGGAGAAAACTAATTTATGCAGGAGCCAAATCGCTTGCTCACAACTTTCATGCCAGTAGCTCACAAAGTACAATTTTTGCTCACAAGACTCCACAGCTTAGAGGGAACATTGCTAGTGACTGGTTTCCATCTGTATAATTTGACTTTACAGATCAAGGAATCTTGGCCTTGGAAAAAGAGCACATCCACTTTTGCTGATAAATGCACCAAATATTCAGTGTCACTTTTTAAAACAACACACAAATACACAGAGGTGTAGGGGGAATACATGAATATATGAAGCAGCCCTATACCAAATCAGACCCTTGATCCATCAACATTCAGTATTGACTACTCAGACTGGCAGCAGCTGTCCAGGGTGTTGGGCTGAGGTCTTTCACATCACCTGCTACATGATCCTTTCAGCTAGAGATGCCAGGGGTTCAACCTGAGACTTTCTGCATGCCAAGTATATATTCTCCACTGAGCCATGGCCCTTCCCCTATGTGCCCAGACCCCAACAGAATGAGGTGGGAGCTGGCAATGCCTGGTGCAAGCTCTGGGCTTGGGGCCAAGAGGTCACTGCCTAGGTACTGCATCCAGTGCCCCCTTTCCCCAGAGAAGCCATACACAGCCCCTGGGGCTCAGGTAGAGCAGAGACAGCCCTACAGCAGAACTACTCGTGTTTTGCATATCCCTTAACTGTAAAGATCATCTTGACATCATCCACAAATGATCAATAATATTCTGTTTCAAGCAATACTAGCAGGCTCCTGAGCTGGTAATGGGCTCTCACAGCACATGACTCCCAAACTGGTAACTGGTTCTCATAACGCAGGCCTACATAAAAAGCATTTGAGACCATATTTTACTAGCAAATATAAATTGAGCCATTAAAAATTTATATCCTTTAAGCCAATTTCTACTATTTTGCTCAGCAGCATACCAAGCTATGGTACCAGATACAATAGGAGTCAATTTCTACAACAGCATGATATATGATGTTTACAGTAGAATGAACAGAAAATGAATTAATAAAGGAGTCTAGGGGTTTAGATTTTAAAATTTAACAAAAAGAAAAATCCCTATATAGCTTTGCATTGCAAAATAAAGCACAGCAGTTGTTCTAAGAACTATCACTTTTGTTATGGCATATGTAAAAAAGTTACACAGCTATCCAGAACCTCATTGACCATTTTGTCTGATTGTAATTGCATGGAAACTAATATAATAGTACATCAACACAAAACCAAATTAGTGCCATAGTAAATCACAGGCACTTCCAGGTGCATGCATTGGTGATTAGGCTAATTTGTGTTGCCTATAATGGTTGTGTCTTTTAAAAAAAAAAATCTTATTCTTAGAACCCAACTGTGCATAATCTCCCAGTAAGAGCTAAGGTAATAGTCTTCAGTCAATTAAAAATTTAAACAACCCTCTTATTTCATGCAAACCATCTGGTACACAATAATGCATGCAATGTGTCTGAAGATACAATGGTTCCAATTCTGTAAAAGCACTGGAACTTCATTTACTTAAGATAAAATTGTATTGTGCATTCTGTGGGAGAACAATAGTCTAAGGCTGCCTTGAATGCTTGATCCAAAAAAGGACATTTTAGGGGGAACTTAAAAACTGCTGCTTCTTCAATGCTCAAGATTTTATATCACTTTCAGCTACATTTGCATATTTAGTGACTTTTTGCACCAGTTAGAAGCATATTTGCAGATCCTAGCTCACTTTTGTCTAGGAGCAAATGATCCATCTGATAGTCAATCAAGATTTGGCTACATGATCATTTACTTGATACTAGTGGGGGGGCATTTTTTAAGGTGTCAGTGCAACATCTGGTTGGGCCTTCAAAAAGTTTGTAACCCCAAACACCCAGTATGCTCCTTAAATGTTTCATTGAAATGGGAGACAGCTTCTGAACTACTGTCTGTTTCTGTTCCATCTTCCACCCTCTTTCCCCTCCTACTGTGGAGAACAATGCAATGGAAGATTTGTAAGAAATGAAATCTCTTTACTAAAGTGATGTTTTAGTGAAGAATAAGACTCATCTGGCTTGAATGATTGAAACATATGTATGTATGCCTTTAAAATACTGTGATGTGTTTGTCCTCTGGATAGTGGGTCCTGGTCTGGAAACATTGTCCTCTAGAGGGAGATATTTTCTGTACTGCCTGGGTGAGTGGTTGCCTGGCAACAGCACAGAAAGGCGGGGGGGTCCATTAGAGAGAAGAAGCTGAGATTTTCTTTTTTCCTAAAAGAATTAAGATTTTCCTCTAGAAGGAGTTCCAGAGAAGACAGCCTGAGGGGTGGTGAGAAGGGCAGTTAGCAGGCCATTTTTATTTTATTTTTTTTGCATGGGCCTTTTGTTCTGCAGTGTTTACATGATTTCTATTGCTGTGAAGAAAAGTTGCTTCTCAGAGGTTGTAAAGATCAGTGACCTCACCAAACATCCAGACCTTCCTGGAGTGCATGAGGTAGAGCCAAGACTAAAGAACCTTATTTCTTCCCTTCTACCTGAATTTGAGACAACTCAATATACTTTACTGTCAGTGCTTTGCTTTTTTTAAAAAAACCCTTCCAGTTCTATACCCCTTGTCTCCCCCAGCAGTTCAAGTTTTGAATGGGACATTGACAACTCTGTGATCTGCTAAAAGAGTTATACATTGTGTGATAATACATACTATGTCTCAGAGGTCATTTTGGGGGGGAACGCGGGGGAACACAGTTCCCCCGGGTGAGGTGCAGGGGGGCGGGGCACATGACGAAGCCCCGCCCCCTGCTTCCGGCCGCCCCACTTCCAGCCCTCATTCAGCCAGGAGGAGGCAGGAGAAGAGGGAGGGTAAGTTGCTTCCTCCCCGCCTCTCCCCACCCCTGCCTGCCTGGGGCCAGGGAGGGCCTTGGCCAGGCTTCCTCGCACTCCCGCTGGCCTTGCAGGTCCACCGCCGGGCCCCTGATGTCAGGGAGTGTGGCATATGCTAATTAGTTATGCTAATGAGTTCCCCTAGCTCTTTTTCTACGAAATGACCCCTGTTATGTCTGGTCATCTTTAACAACTCCTGCTGGTGATGTTGTTCAGTAACCACACCAAATGGGATGATACAGACAAGGGGTGGCTTTTGCACAGATTTCCAATGCAAACCATTGCAACCTTGA
>NW_015163106.1:190795-224839 GCF_001447785.1 Gekko japonicus | reverse complement strand
ACTTACATTGGGCCTGTCTGAGTGGGCCAGGGTGATCTTCATCTTGGTGTTGGTCACTTCAGGCCAATTGTCCTGGGGGACTTCAGCATGGCTACCATAAGTATGTCCCGGATTATTATGGGCTCCCTGCATGAGAAAGAACATATACTGGCAATTTAAGTCAACTACTTCCCATTCTCAAGCAGTCTCTGTGGTAGCTCCCACATTGTGGAATCGTATCCCAAAGAATGTTAAGACAGCCCCCTATTTACTGATGAAAGGCTGTTTCACAGGGCTTTTATCTGTGGGCAAACTCTTTTGGAGAAGGCTGACAATAAGGATGCTAGTGTTTGGGGCCTTGCCAATCATCTCCACACACGTGGGGGGCACATTTTTCTGATTCCCTCTCCTGCAGAAAATGCCCCCACTATCCCGTCATACAGTTTCTCGGCTTCTACCCCGGAAACATCCCATAGCATTTTTGGCTGCATAGTGAGGTGGAGAAAAACATTCTTCTGTCAGTGGATATTTCCAGTGGGATGCAGTCTTATATTTTGATTTGTGATGTTTTTAATGTTTATATGAGATAGGTTTAAAAAAATTCTGTTATTGGAAGCCACCTTGGATTTATTGTAGAAGAAAGGTGGGGATGTCTAAATTATGTATATACATAAATAAGCATGGATAGGTGATGGAAGACAAGACATGGGGCTAGAACAGGCGGGAGAAATCATGGCTATTATTTTATTACAAGTGTGGGTCCATGAGACTTCTAGGGGAGAATCCAATCCCCCCCCAACTTTCTTGCCTGACCCACTGCAGTTCCCAGGCTTCAGCGCAGATGGCACAGCTGTCAGGCTTAAGGGCAGCAACTGTCTGGCCTGCAATGAATGCTGAGCTGTGATGCAACCACCACTGGGCCCAGTGAAGCCTTGAGGCCTTGCCACAGCCACAACTAGGCCCAGTATGGCTCCAGGACTCTGCTGCAGCTGCTACAGAACACGGGCTCTGGCACCAACACTTCTAGGCCCACCACAGGGTCCCAGGCTCTGCTGCAGTGCCACTGGGTCCAGTGTGGCTCCAAGGTTCAGAAGCAGCTGCTGCCCAGCTCAGCATAGCTTCTGGGCTGCTGGAATCAAGGAACAGCTGTGCAGGTGGTAGGTGTGTTCTCTGCATTTGTGCAGCTAAATGCCCAAATGTATTTTTAATAGATCAGTTTTTTTCTGCAAACCTGGAGGGTCCCCCATGTTTGCAGGAAAACCTGTTTAGTATCTGTGTGTCCCCAATCCATGGATTTAGCTATCCACAGATGGGGCCACACATGACTATTAGATATATAGATGGCTCTTGTGGCTATTATATTATGAGGCACTGAAATATCCATGATTGGATACTCTGAGCTCAGTAACAGCTGTGAAGGGATGGGATGGGGTTTAACCATTCTGTTACTGTTCAGTTTCACAAACCAAAACTCCCTCCTCTGCCGTTATTGCTCTTTAAAAAGAAACAGGTGACCATCCTTTTCCATTTGAAAGTCTAATAGCATACGTGTGAGTGTCTAAAGGACAACTTGGTGATCCAGGGGAATCAGCATGGATTTGTACCCAACAGGTCCTGCCAGACCAACCTCATTTCCTTCTTTGATTGAGTGATGAGCTTACTGAATCAATGTTGTTTACCTGGATTTCAGTAAGCTTTTGACAAGGTTCCCCATGATGATCTGATGGGTAAACTAGAGGACTGCGGACTGGACTCTAGGATAGTTAGGTGGATAGGGAACTGGTTGGAGAACCATACTCAAAGAGTAGTTGTCAATGGCATTTCATCTGCATGGAGGAGGTGTCCAGTGGAGTGACACAAGGCTCGGTTCTGGGCCCGGTACTTTCAATATTTTAATAAAAGATCTGGATGAGGCTGGGGAGGGGCTACTCATTAAGGTTGCAGATGAGACCAAATTGGGAGGAGCAGTGAACTCACCAGAAGATTTAGACAGAATTCAATGCGATCTGAACACAATGGAAAAGTGGGCAGATGTGAACAAGATGTAATTTAACAAGGATAAGTGCCAAGTTCTACATCTGGGTAAAAAAAATGGGGAACACACATACTGCATAGGGGATACACTTCTGGGTAGCAGTCTGTGTGAACAAGATCTTGCGGGTATGGGTGTACCATAAGTTAAATATGAGCAGCCAGTGTGATGCAGCGACAAAAAGACTTATGCAATCTTTGGGTGTATCAACAGAGGCATAACATACAAATCACAAGATGTCATAGTCCCTCTATACACTGCATTGGTCAGGCTGCACCTGGAGTATTGCATGCAGTTCTGGAGGCTTCACTTCAAAAAGTATATAGACAGAATGGAGTGGATACAGAGGAGAGTGATGAGGATGACTGGGGGCCTGGTCCAGGCCCTATGAGGAAAGGCTGAAGGACTTGGGGATCTTTAGTTTGGAAGAGAGGAGGTTGAGGGGGAACATGATTGTTTTCTTTAAGTATTTGAAGGGCTGTCACTTAGAGGTCAGGGAGCTCTTCCTGTTGGCAGCAGAGGATAGGACTCACAATAATGGGTTTAAATTAAGGGTGGGAAGGTACTGACTGGATCTTAGGAAAAACTTTTTTTACAGTAAGAGTTGCTTACCAGTGGAATCAGCTGCCTAGGGAGTTGGTGAGCTCCCCCTCATTGGAAGTCTTTAAGCAGTGGCTGGACAAACACTTGCCAGGAATGCTCCAGACTGATCCTGTATTGAGCAGGGAGTTAGACTAGATGGTCTGTATGGCCCCTTCCAACTCTGTGATTCGATTATTCTATGTGTGTGTATAGGGGCTTGATTAGCAAACCCCTCTTTTCAGAAGTGTAATATTCTACAATCCCCATCAGGGGATGGCAAGTGTAACCCAGTTTCTCAGATATAGATAGATAGACAGACAGACAGACAGACAGACAGACAGACAGACAGACAGACAGACAGACAGATATAATACAAGCATCAATTTCTATACAAAGAGCCAGATCAGTACTGAACTAGTTGTAGGTTTCAGGTAGCTTCGGGTTGTTCATTGCTGCATGAGAGAAAGAACTGCTTTAGTTGGTCATGCTTCATCTTATTTATACATCTTATTTAATTTGTATTCTGCTATTCCTTCTGGGAGCTCAGTGACATGTGAGGGCTTGTGGTATTTTATGATCATAAGAGCCTTACAAGGTAGGGTAGGCTCAGAGGTAGCAGGTTGCCAAATTCACACAGTAAACTTTATGGCTTGGCTGGAATTTTAAATCCAGGTCCATTCAAGAATTGATAAATTATATCAGCCTGTCTAAAGACAGCAATATTGTTTAGTTTACCTAGGTATAAATGTGATGGCGAAGTTTTCATGGCACACATTCCCCTTTCCATTTGAAGTCTGCAGATAGTGTATTTGATACAGGGTAGAGAAGTAGACAGACTCATCTTACATAAAGACCAGGGAGCCCCACATTCAACTCCCCATTCTGCCATGAAGCTCACTGGGTAATCTTGAATCACTCTCTCTCAGCTTCCCAGAGTAATAGATAAGATAAAATGGAGGAGCAATTCATAAAATGGAGGAGGGGAGAGTCATGTATGCCTACCTAAGCTCCTTAGAAGAAGAGTGGTATAAAATGTTAGATAAATTTACAAAACCTGCGGTGAAAGTTGAATAAAGTAGGTCAAAATAAGATAATTTGATTCTTATTGGTCAACTAGGATCTGGAACCAAAAGTGATGGGGAGGTTGCAATATGGAGGCCATCTGTCAAATTCAACTGTGGGGACTTGTTTAGTGCCATAAACACTTTGACTGCTGTGATGAAGCAAAGGACTTTTTACCTTTCCCATTTGTCACTGGATTCATATTGAAATACCCATACAACGCATGAGTATTGTAGCAGTCAAAAAGGTACACATGACTTAGTATTATATACATGCTCCTTGTTGTTGTTGTTGTTCAGTCGCACAGTCGAGTCCGACTCTTCGCGACCCCATGGACGAGCTCTCTCCAGGCCTTCCGGTCTTCTGCCGTCCTCTGAAGTTGGCTCAACTTCATGTTCGTTGCATCGATGACACTGTCTAACCATCTCATCCTTTGCCGTCCCCGTCTTCTTTGACCTTCAATCTTTCCAAGCATCAGGGTCTTCTCCAGTGAGTGCTCCCTTCTCATTTGGTGGCCAAAGTATTTGAGCTTCAGTTTCATTATCTGGCCTTCCAGGGAACAGTCAGGGTTGATTTCTTTGAGGATTGACTGATTTGTTCTTCTTGCAGTCCAAGGGACTCTCAAGAGTCTCCTCCAGCACCATAGTTCAAAAGAATCTATTCTTCGGCGCTCGGCCTTCCTTATAGTCCAGCTCTCGCAGCTATACATGACTACTGGGAATACCATTGCTTTGACCATGCGGACTTTTGTTGGCAGGGTGATGTCTCTACTTTTTATCATGCTGTTTAGGTTCGCCATCGCTTTCCTCCCAAGGAGCAGGCGTCTTTTAATTTCATGGCTGCAGTCACAGTCTGCGGTGATCTGGGATCCCAGGAACGTGAAGTCTGTCACTACTTCCACGACTTCCCCTTCTATTTGCCAAGGAGTGATGGGGCCGGATGCCATGATCTTAGTTTTTTTGATGTTGAGCTTCAAGCCCACTTTTGCGCTCTCCTCTTTTACTCTGAGCAAGAGGTTCTTTAGATCCTCTTCACTTTCAGCCATTAGAGTGGTATCATCTGCATATCTGAGGTTGTTGATCTTTTCCCCAGCAATCTTAATTCCCGCTTGTGATTCATCCAGGCCAGCATTTCGCATGATGTACTCTGCATATATATTAAATAAGCAAGGTGACAGTATACATCCTTGTCGTACTCCTTTTCCTATGCTGAACCAATCAGTTGTTCCGTATCCGGTTCTAACTGTCGCTTCTTGGCCCTTATACAGGTTTCTCAAGAGACATGTGAGGTGGTCTGGTACTCCCATCTCTTTAAGGACCTGCCATAGTTTGTTGTGATCCACACAGTCAAAGGCTTTAGCATAGTCAATGAAGCAGAAGTAGATATTTTTCTGGTACTCTCTTGCTTTCTCCATAATCCAGCGAATGTTGGCAATATGATCTCTCGTTCCTCTACCTCTTCGAAACCCAGCTTGTACTTCTGGTAGTTCTCTATCCACGTACTGTTGAAGCCTAGCTTGTAGGATCTTGAGCATGACCTTGCTAGCGTGTGATATGAGTGCAATTGTGCGATAGTTTGAACATTCCTTGGCATTGCCCTTCTTTGGGATTGGAATGTATACTGATCTTTTCCAATCCTGTGGCCACTGTTGCGTTTTCCAAATTTGCTGGCAAATGGAGTGCAGAACTTTAACAGCATCCTCTTCTAAGACTTTGAATAGCTCAGCTGGGATACCATCACCTCCACTAGCTTTGTTGTTAGTAATGCTTTCTAAGGCCCATTTAACTTCACATTCCAGGATGTCTGGCTCGAGGTCAGTGATTATACCGTCGTGGTTGTCAAGGACATCGAGGTCTTTCTTGTATAGTTCTTCTGTGTATTCTTGCCATCTTTTCCTAATCTCTTCTGCTTCTGTTAGGTCCCTACCGTTTTTGTCCTTTATCATGGCCAGCTTTGCATGGAACGCTCCCTTGATTTCTCCAATTTTCTTGAAGAGATCTCTAGTCCTTCCCATTCTATTGTTTTCTTCTATTACTTTGCACTGTTCATTCAGGAAGGCCTCCTTATCTCTCCTTGCTGTTCTCTGGAAATCTGCGTTCAGTTGGGTAAATCTTTCCTTTTCGCCTTTGCCTTTCGCTTTCCTTCTTTCCTCTGCTATTTGTAAAGCCTCATCAGAAAGCCACTTTGCTTTCTTACATTTCTTTTTCTTTGGGATGGTGGTGATTGCTGCCTCCTGTACGATGTCACGAACCTCTGTCCATAGTTCTTCAGGCACTCTATCTATCAAATCCAGACCCTTGAATCTATTCTTCACCTCTACTGTATATTCATCAGGGATGCGATCTAGGTCAAACCTGAATGGCCTCGTGGTTTTCCCAATTTTCTTCAGTTTAAGTCTGAATTTTGCAATGAGTAGCTCATGATCTGAACCACAGTCAGCTCCAGGTCTTGTTTTTACTGACTGAATAGAGCTTCTCCATCTTTGACTGCAAATTATATAGTCAATCTGATTTCGGTGTTGCCCATCTGGTGATGTCCATGTGTAGAGTCGTCTCTTAGGTTGTTGGAAAAGGGTGTTCGCTATGACCAGTGTGTTCTCTTGACAAAACTCTGTTAACCTTTGCCCTGCTTCATTTTGCTTTCCAAGGCCAAACTTGTCTGTTATTCCAGTTACCTTTTGACTTCCTACTTTAGCATTCCAGTCCCCTATGATGATGAGGACATCATTTTTTGGTGTTAGTCCTAGGAGGTGTTGTAGGTCTTCATAGAACCGGTCCACTTCAGCCTCTTCTGCATCAGTGGTTGGGGCATAGACTTGGATTACTGTGATGTTGAATGGTTTGCCTTGGAATCGGACAGAAATCATTCTGTCATTTTTGAGATTGTATCCCAGTACATTTGGAATTGTCTGCAAGAATTGTTCCTTGTAAATGTCACTTTTTACAATGTTCCATGCTTCTGCCCATTGATACTAGAAGCTACCAGAAGTATTTATTGCTTTAACAGCATTTCCAAACACTCTGCCAGCATGCTACAAACTAATTGCCTTTCAGAAAATAAACATGGTAAAGGACAGTTAAGGGACATGATAATAGCTTCACTAAAGGAACAGGCATGTACAAAGAAAATGATCTAGAATACAGCAGCAGCAGCAGTTAATCATATTAGCCAGTTGTGTGTGTAGATGTGTGTTTGGTTGAAGCTAATACTAATAAGAATGAAAACAGTTTGTTGCTTTTGGACAGCTCCATCATTTGTCTACATTAAGATATAACTGAAGTATATATTGTTCTGCTGAATTGGCTTACTATATTGAAGGGTCTGCTAGCATCAGGATATGAATTTTCCATTCAAATACAAGTTTAAATCTGATTTGAACTGGTTTTAGAAGTTGTTAATTCCTCAAGTTTATTTTATGGGTTGTTGTTGTTGTTGTTCAGTTGCACAGTCGAGTCTGACTCTTTGTGACCCCATGGACTAGATCACACCAGACCCTCCTTCTTCCGCTTAAAAAATAAATTTGAGTACAGCTGAAGAGCCCTACTCAATCTATGGGAATTTACAAGGAAGCTAAAAGAAGACATTTTATGGGTAGTATCTGGTAAAATGGGGGCTTTCAAATAAATATTGATCATCTTGCAATATTCATTTAATTTTAGTATATGGAATTCGACTTCATTAACAAAAACTTCTTTAGAATACACCATAAGATCCAAGATACGCCATATCCTGGAGTGCTTTAGCTTTCTTGAAAGTGGACAGATATCCACTGTTTCCTTTTGGGTCTGTATTTTGTCATTGAGAACAGAATGACTGTGAATTAATTTCCCCTTTTTGTTGCAGATATTATTTGGCTATTTTATGCATTTTACCTTTTATATGCAGTCTGTCTACTTTGTATGTCATTTATGCATATAATATGTGTATAATGATGTACACATAGTATTGAAAATGCATATATTTTATGGCAAAATTTAAGCGTGAGGAAACAGAAAGTGGCATGAAAACAACAATTAATGGGGTCAGGTCTCACAACTGAGAAGCAAAATTGAAATAAGGATATTCAAATCATACGAGTTCACTTGCAAAAATTGATAACATCTCTATTTTAAATAAGAGATACACCTCAGGACGAATCAGGTAGTATATCTGAAGCAATTGCTCATTATGTAAACTGGAATGAAAAGTTACTTTACTAGACTAAAAAAATGAATTTGAGTACAGCTGAAAAGCCCTACTCACTCTATGGGAATTTCCAAGGAAGCTAAAAGAATATTTATAAGATTGGCAAAATTTATATATATAAATCTAGTCTAAAAATGTAATTTGATGAATTGGAAAAATGAGTTAATTGGGAGAAAGATTCTATAGGAGCATTCAATTTTGTTTACATACTAGCCAAAGCTCAACATTGTGGTAGGCATTTTCTGTGTGTATATGCATGTTGAAAGGAGAACTTGTATATTGCGTCAGCCCTGGCGTGATGGTGGTGGTGGTTGAAGGCATCAATTTGCAGACATACATAGGGATGGACATGAACCACATTTTCGTTTGTGGGTGAACCATGAACCAAACCATGAACCCATATGAACTGGGAGGTTGGATCATGAAATGACCCAATTCGTATTGGTTCATGAGCCATTTAATGTTTAAAACCCTGCTTTCTGCTCTTCATGGTTTTCACAAGAAGCAGAAAGCAGGTTTCAAATAGCTCTGAGCCATTTAAACCAAACAGCTGAGCTCAGCTGTTCCAAGAAGAGCAGAAAGCAGGAGTAAACCCCTGCTTTCTGGTCTTCATGAACCACCGTGAACCACCATGAACTGCACCAAAAAACATTGGAAGTTTGTGGCAGTTTTTCAGTTTGTGAATGTAGCTTCATGACCCACAAACTGTCCGAAATTCATGACAAACTTTAGTTTATTGGCTGGTTCATGCCCATCCCTGCACATATACTCAATCATTACAGGAGTTCTACCAATGAGGGGTGAGACATTAGCTGCAAAGGGCAAGTTTTAACCTCACCACCTTTAACACAGTGCTTTACTCTTTTCCATATGAATTAATGACAGCTATGATCTGGTTCATGGGGTCGCGAAGAGTATGACTCGACTGTGCGACTGAACAACAACAACAACAATTTATTTCATGTGAAAATGTTGGGGAGGGCTAGGGGAGGGCTAGGTTCTTTGGAGAGGTGTCATGGACATTTTCTAAATACCTGTATTCTCAGTTCCTGGTGACGTTAACCATTGAAAATGAAAATCATGCCTTATCTTTGTAGGTTATCCCCTTCATCTAAATCCTGACCCTCCATTTCTCAAACACCTTGAGTCTCACTGAGAGAGGCAAGCTATAAATGCAGTAAAGAAATTTTTTAAATCCTCTTTTAAATGACCAGCATGGACCAGAGTGAAGCTTCCCAACCCCAGCCCCTGAACATCCCAAACCCTGTGACCAAAAGGTGGGGCATGGATGTCAGCTGAAGACCTTCTCAGTTAAGACCTGCATAGTGGTGCAGCTGCCCAGCGTCTTCCCTCCCTCTAGCCAGTCACAAGGGATGCTACTGTCTAATGGCAATTAACTTTATTTAAATCTAAACACTCTCATCTTGGGATTTATGTCGTCTTTGTGCTACACTGTGATGGAATTTTGCTGATTGGCATATAGATGGGTAAATAGAAGAGTGAATAGATATGTGAACACATAGCAGCAATGTTATACATTTTAAAAGTATGCAGTCTAAAGAAAGAAAGTGCAGTCCATTCATTATTTTATTTTATTTTTATTTATATATTTTAACCTTTTTTATTTATACAATTTATTTATATATTTTAACTTTTTGAAAGACCTTTCAAAAAGTTTAAATATACTGTAAGCCAATAGTTGATTGATAATAGATCTTTATGGTCTATCATTTATCTCTGAACAGCAATTCATAGAGCAATCCTAAACAAAATTACACCCCTCTAAGACAAATTATTTCTATAGTCTTCAAAGTGTATTACTCTGCTAAAGACTGCACATCAGTAAGAATAAAGATATACATCTCTATATGACTCAGAAATCCTCAGAATGGTTTTTAGGTACACACACTTTGATTTTTTTTTAAGCCTGATGCGTCAAAAATGATGAGAAAGAGAAACATATATTCTAGACAGTAAACAGCTGATTGGTGTAATATCAGACATGCAATTCCTGAGCTATTTCAGCTGGAGATGTGTAAATAAAACACATCTTTGAAAGATTTAGAAGTTGTGCATCTCCTCTTGGCAGATGGTGAAAGATGGTTCAATGAGGCACCAAAATATGAGCATCTGTGCTCTGGGTAGCTTAATATTCTTCCTTTTTTAAAAAAAGTAACTTAATGACATGAAAGATTTGAAAATATTTTAGTGGCTGTGTTTCGATAACTTGATATACTCAAAATCTTAGTCCAGGCATATAATTTGTGAATAACATTATGTGAAAAGTTTTGTGACAGGTAAATCAGATGACTTTGTTATTCATCCATTCCATGATGTTATTCATATATGTCTCATAGCTTTGATTCAGGTCAAAACATTATGTCACTTTTGGACTGATTTGCTTATATAGTATCTCATTGGAAATGTGTTTGCACAAGCCACCAAACATACCTGTTATCACTTGTTTTGAATTATGTAAGACTCTTTTTAAAGCAAGCACCAATTGACAGTGCAACCAACAGATTAACCAATAATTTATTTTGTGTAGCAATCATAAATGGGAGGGTAGCACTACAAGTTGTTAAAAAAACAAAGACTATTCAAACTTGTCTGAATCTGGATGAGATCTTCAATGCAAAGCTACATTAAAATATTGAAAGAATGAGGAAGTCCTTCAGGTTAATACATATACTAGAGGCAAGAGCGTCCAAAATCAGTGATAGTATCAATAGCTGGAATGTTATGATGAAAAGGCTGCTATTACACATCCATATTAAAAAGACTCGGATATATGCACATGAGAAGCCACCATGCACAAAGAACTGTGTAAAGAAATTTGTTGATGCATAGCATACTGCAACTGATGAAACACACTGAATTTAGAATAAATTTTTAGTCCATTGGCACCTTTAAGACCAACAAAAGTTTATTCAAGATATGAGCTTTGATGTGCATGCACACTTCCTCATATCAAAAGCTCATACCTTGAATAAACTTTTGTTGGTCTTAAAGGTGTCAATGGACCCAAAATTGATTCTACTGCTTCAGATGAACACGGCTGCCCATCTTGGTCTATCTACACTGAATGTAGAGTATATGGAAGCTGATACCAATATAATCTTACCTGGTATCAATACTATGGAAAGAGATGCTACAAGATTTTTTTTAATTAAAACTAAATTTAAATTAAATATTTTAAATAAATGTTTTGTGTTTTGTTGTGAAATGCCACTAAACCCACTTCCTTTTTCTTTGTGGGTGGGTGGATGTGTGTACGCACACACACACACACACTTCAGTATAATGGATTCCATTTGATGACAGATACCTGTGCTTTGGATACAGCTTCTGCCTAGGTTCTGTGCTCTGTCAGGATGTGATTCTACTATAGTTTGGCAGGAAAGGAAAGTTATCTTACTGGAAGGCAGGTGAAAAGATATGTATTGCCCTTGAGACAAGTGGAGCACATGACACAGTATCTGATGATGTTGTGGATAAATTGGAGCCTATGCAGTGTACCAAATGTATCATGTCAGTACCAAGATAACCACATAAAAATGCGTGGAGAAAAAAATCACCTCCAACAAGAGCCTGAGGTACAATTATAACTGTGATGAAAAAGGCAAACTATCATGTACTGATGTGATCTCAGTGTGATATAGCAAAACCAATTCTTCAGTTTCCAGAAGAACATGGGTGGATAACAAATGAGGATAAGCACATCACTTTGGTAATGTCTGATATACTGTGAGCTCCTGTATTGTCCCTGCAGTTGTTTCAAGGCTTGCGTGTCAAAAATGCGAGCTGCAACCCCCGGTGAGCCTGCGCTGGCAGGGGAGGGCTGATTTGCCTCCGTGAGAGGCATGAAGAGGAAGATACCGAGAGGAGGCAGAGCCAGCCTATTTAGGTCCGGCTCCTGCCCCCTACGTCACCAGTCCTTGGCGTGCTCGGGAAGGAGCGGAGATCGAGGGCTGTGCTGCTGGGTGCGTTTGGCCTTAAGCTGTAGCAGAAGCAGCAGTGTAGTTGCATTTGCGGCAGCAGGCTGAGTTCATGACTGTGTGCTTCGGTCTGCGGTGATCTTTTCGGCGGGCTTGTAGCAGCAAGCCTTGAGGTGGCTGCGAGCGGCATGGGCCCGGCAGCAGAGGCGGCATTTGCACTAGTATTTTCATGATCAGTTCTTGGGGAGGGAGCCTTGGGTGGTGTTCCCCCCCCCCAGTAAGCAGCGTGGTAAGGCTGCTTCGGCCCCAAATGCCCCTTGCTTGACTCCACCCTGTGGCTCCTGGTCACCATTTGGAGGCCAATAGTCCTTTTGGGAAGGGGCAATGGCTGTTTTTGGGAAGGAAGAATTGGGTGACCGTTTGTGATAATTTGAAAGGGGTGGCCATTTTAAAATACATTCCTTTGACCCTGTTCAGTTCCCTGCAGGCGGCCATTTTAGGTCTTCTCTGCCAACGGCCATTTTAGGCCTTCCTTGATGGCAGCCATTTTAGGTCTTCTTGGGGTGGCCATTTTAGACATCACCCTCCCCCGTGTTATTGATAGCCAGTTTGGGCTTCTGCCTGTTGTTTTCCCTAGCCTTCTAGGGCTTGTGGGGGGGGGGAGAGTGTGAGCAGTGCTGCTCCCAGGGGACACCTATTTTGGCCTGACTTTGTAGGCATGGCTCCTAAGAAGGGTGCTGGGGCTTCTAAAGGGAAACAGCCCACCCCCAAACAGGTTGGGGTGGTTCTAGTGTAGGGCAGGCAGCCTCTTCAAAAATGGCCTGCTTTGGTCCCCACATATGTTCCTGTAGATGAGCCAGTGCCTTCAGGAGCTGCGCCAGGCGTAGTTCCATCACTGGGGTTTTTGGCGCCTTCTGCACCATCAGGCACTGCACAGAATCCAAGCTAGTCTCTTCTTTTCAGGATCTTAGCTCAATTATAGTTTTTTGGTCAAGCAGCATCAGGTGATAATGACATCCAATCAGAACACATTCTTCCTGGAACCCTCTAGAAAATGACCTCATCACACCTGATCCCTCCCCCCCCAATCCTGTATGCCGCAGGTTCTCATGAGCTCTGGTCTTGAAGATGATAAGAGCTAGGTAGATTGAGAGTACAGTTCCCTCTAAGCTGCACTAGGGGGCATTGGTGCACAACATTTTAGAAGCCATCTCAGAAGATTTCTGTTTGGCTCACAACCAAGCTTCCATAGGAAACAGTGCAGGATGGGGGCACCTGCTTCTGGGGCCCATAGAATTGGACCCCCAGTTCAATCTTTTTGAAACTTGAGTGTTTTTTTAGGAGAGGCACCAGCAGCTATGCTGCAAATTTGGTGCATCTAACGCAAAAAACAACCCCCCACCCCACCCCCAGAAATCCCTGGATTGATTCTCCATTATAGCCTATGAGCCCCATTGACTATAATGGTCCCCATTGGCTATAATTGAGCCAGAAAAGGAAAAAAAAATTTTTTACACAGCCCTATTATGCTGGTATGTTTTCTAAGGCTCAGTGCAGGGCAACACTCCAAGGCCAGGTCTACCAATATAGTGGACTGAGGTGGGTAGACCTGTTCTCCAGAGGCCGAGTCTACCAATATAGTGGCAAGGGGTGGGTAGACCCATTTTCCAGAGGTCAGGTCTACCAATACAGCAAACTAGGGTGGGTAGACCTTTTCTCTGAAGGCCAGATCCACCAATATAATGGAAAGGGGTATGTAGACCTGTTCTTCAGAGTCCTGGTTTACCCCTGTAGAGGACAACATTTTGTGTAATGAAATTTGACTTTCACTTTGTTTTCTCATATAATGTTTAAATTATTCTTAAAATATAGCTTAAATATAGTTTAAAAGAATTCATTCTGAGATTCTTACAAGGTTATAGAAATACTCTAAAAGTAATTTACACAATAGTCAAATGTAGACTCATTGACAACTTTAATGCTACTAGATTTTTTAACTCACAAGATAGAATTCCTGCTCACAAGATTGTGGATCTTAGAGAGACCATTGGCCGAGAGACCAATTAGTAACACCTGCCGAATGGAACAAGCCCATTACCATTCACATTAATCCTTGAGGGGGAGGTCAGGGGTGTGTTGCCTCACAAGGTGCAAGAGAGCACAGGCTTTACATCCTTTGCCTATAAGTCCCATTAAAAAAAAACACTACCCCAATTTTATACATGAATGGGCAGACATGTTCACAAGAAGTCTGACTTCCTCCATAAGCCAGTGAGCCAGCAAAGTGACTGGGAGAAATGCTGTGCATAAAAATGCCAACCAGAGATGATGCTGTGAGGTTTAAAAACAAACTGGGTTTTCTGGTTGAACAAAGTGCTTATTATTTTATTTATTTATTTGGGAAATTTCTTTGCTGCATATCCAGAGAACCTGCTCAAGGCAGCTTACAAAATGTTTAAAAAATGAGAAAATCATGTGATGGGAAATGTCTGCAATTTGCAGATGTCGTATGGTGACTGTAGGGTTTTCAAGGCAAGAGATGTTGAGAGGTGGTTTGCCATCACCTGCATCTACATATGAATCCTGGGCTTCCTTGGTGGTCTCCCATCCAAGTACTAACCAGGGCTGACCCTGCTTGGCTTCCAAAATCTGATCAGATTCAGCTAGCCTGGGCCATCTAGGTCAGGGTGATGAAATCATAGCATAGCATAAAATTGTTACTTAAGCTCATACAATTTAACAGCCATTAAATGCTCAACAAAAGCATAACACACCATAAAAACAGAGTATAAAACATTTAGCAGATGTTTTCTGAATGTCTCTTGCCTTGAAAACCCTGTGGGGTTACCATAAGTCAGCTGTGAAATAACAGCACTTTCTACCACCACCATAACAGACTTTATTTCTTGCCATGATGGAGATGTGAAAGTTCTATGTGATGGAGAAGCACAAAGACAGGGAATGTGAGTTATAATATTTATGTAGTCCTTCAGTCTAGCTCAGAGAGTCCGGGTAGCTAAAAATTAAAAAAAAATAGAGATGTAATAGGTCAACAGTTGTAGTACTTGATGTAATAGCTGGGGAAATTCTAGTAGGTTAAACTTGTATGATGGGAAAACTGGAAATTTCTTTCTACTTTGCAACTCTTAAAATACAAGTATGCTGTCAAGGTGTACATGTAGAAAACATAAGGGAATAGAAAATCTCAAAAGATGCGTTGGGGGATGTGGAGGTATGCAAGGTGGTAGCAGCAGCATTTTTAAAAGAATAAAAATTGATTTTAACTAAATTATGCTACCTGACACATAAGGAAGCTAAACAAACTTGGTGTAGAATTGCTCCAGCACAATTTCTGAGAATTTTATTCCAACTGGATTTTTAAAAAAGCACAGATGTTGTACTGGAATTGTGTTTTGCCTTTAATTGCTTAAGAGCCAGTTTGGTGTAGTGGTTAGAAGCACAGACTCTACTCCAGGAGAACTGGGTTTGATTCCCTACTCCTCCGCATGCAGCTGCTGGTGTGACTTTGGGTCAGTCATAAATTAATTCAGAGCTGTTCTCTCAAGAGCAGTGCTCTCAGAGCTCTCTCAGCCCCACCTACCACACAGGGTGTCTATTTTGAGGAAGGGAAGGGAAACGCCGGTCGTAGACCACACTAAACAGGCACAAAATGCATGTTGAGGTGTAACTACCCTACAAGCAAAAGTGAGGTGATCCAAGACAGTTTGAATCTCCTTAAGTGTGCATTTTTCTTCTTGATGACCTGGAACAGTAAAGCCCTGAATGCTGACAGTATAATCAGGAAGGTGGGAAATGCCTTGAATAGTATCAAGTATAATGCTCAAATAAGTGAACTGGGTGGTAGGGCTCTCAGTTTTATTTTGGGCCAATGCAAACTCAAGCTCAGATTCCAGATTCTGTAATGTGGTTAACATAGCAGGGAGACCTGGCGAGCCTCACAAACAAGAGATCATCCAGATAGTGGGTAATATGGAGGCTGCCTGACCAACACTTGACCGCCCATTCCAAAAATGTGCTGAAGGTCTCGAAAGCAGCACAGGTGATCAAACAAACCATGGACATGGCCTTTTCAACCATCCAATGACCGTTGAGTTTAAATCCTAAAAAAACAAAAGTAATCTGGGTGAATAGGCAACAGGGGGAAAGCAGACTGGGTATCGCATTTGGCCATAATGTCTGTATTTTACATGATTTTACAAGGTGAACTAATTGATCAAAAGATATGCATCTCACAAAACACAATTCAGGGGTGACAGCATCGTTCACCGAGGAACCCTTAGGGTAAGATAGGTGATGAATCAACATGTACTCAGCTTGGGCTTTCTTAGGGACAACCCCTAAAGGGGAAACCCAAAGATTAGGGAAGGGAGGGGATATCAAGGGCCCCAAAACCTTACCCCTGGTACATTCCTTGGCTAGGTGTAGGTGGGCAATTTTCTCAGTAGAGGGTGGTAAGCAGTGGGGTACCGCAGGGATCAGTACTTGGTCCACTGCTTTTTAACTTGTTCATTAATGATTTGGAGATGGGAGTAAGCAGTGAAGTGGCTAAATTTGCGGATGATACAAAGTTGTTCAGGGTGGTGAAAACCAGTGAGGATTGTGAGGCACTCCAAGGGGATCTGTCAAGGATGGGCGAGTGGGCGTCAACATGGCAAATGGGGTTCAATGTGGCCAAGTGCAAGGTGATGCACATTGGAGCCAAAAATCCTAAATATAAATACACATTGATGGGGTCTCAACTGGCAGAGACTGAGCAAGAGAGAGATCTTGGAGTTGTAGTGGATAACTCACTGAAAATGTCGAGACAGTGTGTGACTGCAATAAAGAAGGCCAATGCTATGCTGGGGATTATTAGGAAGGGTATTGAAAACAGATCAGCCAATATAATAATGCCCCTATATAAATCAATGGTGAGACCTCATTTGGAATACTGTGTGCAGTTCTGGGCACCACACCTTAAAAAGGATATTATAGCTTTGGAAAAAGTGCAGAAAAGGGCAACTCGAATGATAAAAGGGTTGGAACACTTTCCCTATAAGGAAAGGTTAAAGCGCTTAGGGCTCTTTAGCTTGGAGAAAAGACGACTGAGGGGTGACATGATCGAGGTTTATAAGATTATGCATGGGAAAGAGCAGGTAAAGAAAGAGGTACTTTTCTCCCTTTCTCACAATACAAGAACTCGTGGGCACTCCATGAAACTGCAGAGCGGTCGGGTTAGAACGGATAAAAGGAAGTACTTCTTCACCCAAAGAGTGATTAACACATGGAATTCACTGCCACAGGAAGTGGTGGGTGCTACAAGCATGGACGGCTTCAAAAGGGAATTAGATAAGCATATGGAGCAGAGGTCCATCAGTGGCTATTAGCCACAAGGTATAGCTAGGGTCTCTGGGGCAAGTGATGCTCTGTCTTCTTGGTGCTTGGGGGGGGTCAACAGTGGGAGGGCTTCTAATGTCCTGGCCCCACTGGTGGACCTCCTGATGGCACTGGTATTTCTGGCCACTGTGTGACACAGAGTGTTGGACTGGATGGGCCTTTGGCCTGATCCAACATTGGCGTCTCTTATGTTCTTATGTACTTTTCACATGACAACGCTGGGTAAGCCCCGAGCTGGTTTGAGGTTTCCACAATCTGTGGCAACTTGGGGACTGGTAAAAAGGATTTGAAACCCATTAGTAAAACCTTCTGGAAGTAATCTAGCCATGGCCCTATTAGGATATAGGGCTAACAATTGGGCCAACACTTGAGGGTGGATGGGTGTACCGGCTAGACCCAGGTCCAGGCACCCTGAAATAGCCAAACTATTTTGTAGTGCTGGAGGTAGAAGTGGTGCCCAACCCTCCCTCTTTTTTGATGTCAGCATTAGAGGAAGATTGGGCAGCCCAAAATGGCTGCCTGCCACTGTGCAAACAAGACAGCCTGAGGTGAGGGCCAAAACACTCATCATAATTACGGTAAAATTTGCATTTAAGGTGATTGCATCTACCCTGATTGTAATCCCAGCAAACCCAGTGGTGAGGATCATGTCTAAAGACTGCCTTGCTCTTGGGCAAGTTGGGCCTGGACCACATATGAGGTCCAACAGTTATAAGCCAGATTTTGTCATTAATGGATGGAAACATCACTATGGGAGGCCCTCTTGTGAAAGGCCTCATCATATTCAATTGCAGTGGACTCACCAACCAGGGTATGAGCCCTTAGTACATTAGACACGTAGTTTGTTAAATGCCAGCCCTGCTGTGGGTAGTCAGATAATACATCATACCCAGACATCCAACTCAATACCATAAAAAACACATAGCTAGACATTCAACTCAAAAAAGTACGGTCAGCTGAGCCTTTGGTGCTACCTTTCATATCAGGGTGAGGCCTTCATTTGCCCTCATCCCCCTTTGGACTAAACAGGGGAGAACATCTATGTAATAACCATCCAGGATACACTCCCAGACCTTATGTGGGAGATGGATGCCTGGGGGGTCCTCGAAATCACTGCAGGCTGCAGAAGCCTTAGCATCACCCAATTGCTCTGGACCCCAGACCATGCCAGCATCAGCCCCCTGTGCCTTAACATTCATACAGATAAACTAAGAATATGTGCACCCTTAACCCAATAACTCCTAGTGCATGTACAGATTCCTCCTCAGAGGATGAATCACCAGACCCTGTGTCGCTGCATGAAGAGTTGTGCTCTATCACTGCCCTTCCGGACTTGCAACGCTTGGTGCATGGCAGCTAGCTCTGTGAAGTGCCTTCCCTGGAATCACAAGATGAGCAGGTTTCTGCCAGGGAGCAAGGCCTCCTACCCTTACACCTGGATCTGGTAGGGGCTGTAGTACCTGAGCACAGCTGAAAGTGCTCTGATCACCACTCCAATGTCTGGGCAATTCTCAAGAGAATGGCTGAATTGTCCAGTGCTGAAGCCAGAGGGGGAGCTGGGCCATTGTTAGATGCTGCCCTGGCAGAAACCTACACAGATTTGGGTCACTGAGCTGTGTCTTTGGCATTGACCAGCTTTGTGGATGGGGTGCCCCAGGAAGCATTTTTAGGCAGTTTAGAAGCAGAACTCATGCTGCACTGGGTCCTGGCTTATTGGAGAATTTAGAGCCTGTGGAGCTTTCCCCTTTGTTCACAGAGCACTTGGGAGGCATGTTATGCTGCTATGAAAATCTGCCTTAAATTAGGTTCCAATCTGTAACCATATTGCAATTAGCCTAATCAAGATTAGCCAACTGCTACAGCACAGTCTATTTATTATACAGCTGCTGATTTGTTTAACTTTATTTTTAATTATTTATTTATATATATTTAATATTTATTTATTTATTTTGTGCTTCAAATAAAACCTGCTTTAGCTATAAGGTATGCACCATAAAACACAAATGGTAAGAAATCACCATTAAACCTACTCAGTCTCACACTAAAGAGAGCAAAAGGGAAACTATCACACTACAATGGATAAGGATGAACATGAACCAGCCAATAAACTAATGTTTGTTATGAATTTTGGCTGGTTGATGAAGTGGTGTTCATGGAAGGGCGACCACCATAAATATTTCACAAATTTGGTGCTGTTCATGGTGGTTTGTGGCAATTTGAGAATGGATACATTTCCAGACAATTAAACTGTTTACAAAACTCCTAGAAAACAGGAGTGGTGGAATTCTCCAGCCCTGGAAACACCAGTAGGATCCCTCCAAAGCTTAACAGGCACTGCTGGCTGCCAATAACAGAGTTCCCATTCTGCTCTATGCAATTAGAAAGCTATATATCAGCCCAACTCAGTTCCACACCCTTTTGTTTGTCAGATATTTTCAGGGAGGCAGGGAACTCGTTAAAAGCTGACTAGCAGAGCACATTCATTTATTCCCTCCTGATTCTAAACTACTCTTCCCTGCTGGGGTTTGGGTGTTAGGTGGACTCAGGGCTCTCTGAGCCACCCCATCTCTTGGCTCACACTGAGCAGAGGGGCTTGGCTACTGGGTGCCTTGGCTAAGTTAGGACCCACATTTTGATTGTGATTCCTCTGGGGTTTTGGTGTTAGGTGGACTCAGGGTTCTTTGCCACCCTATCTCTCTGCCTATGCCAAGCAGTGTGGCTTAGCTACTGGGTGCATTGGCTAAGTGAGGACCCGTGCTTTGTACCCTCCTGATTGTGAAGTGATCTTCCTACTGGGGTTTGGGTGCTAGTTGGATTCAGGGCTCATGGCCACACAAGAGAGGCCGGGCCAGATGACAGCCTTGCATGAGCAGTATTCCAGAGGATCAGTGTCAGCAGTCTCAAGAAACTTGGCAAGGTACTCCCTCACTATCACTTCTGCCAAATCCTCTGCCATTACACATCTGGCATTCCCACCGCTGTTGACCTCCCAGTTCACTACTGACAACCAATAGTGAGGCTTCTCCCTGGTTGGGCTCTTTGAGACAGAGATGCTGGGTTGCAGCTCCTCCTCCTCCCCAGCCTCTACCACCCACTGTTCCCTCTGACATCTGTTGGCCTGTAGCCTCCACAGTTATTGCACAGCTCACAATTCCATTGCACGATCTCTGCATTCAGGAGAACGATGCTGCCTTTTATCTGGGGGTCGCAGTCTATACAGGACAGCTTTATTCCAGAGAGGATACAACTTGCTGATGATGTCCCTCTGCAGCCTCTCTGCCAAGGCCCTGACCCATGGGAGAATAGCTGGCTCCAGTGCAGAGGCCAGCGCCTGGTCCAGTCCTCTAATCAGGAGGATGACTTGCCCCAGGCTGGCTGTATGGGCACACAGCATATCAGTGGTGTCCTGGAAGGGCTTGAGGATATGCACCATTTGGGAGAGGGTCAGCTAATCATTGGAGCTGATACTGAGCTCCTCTTCCCTGTGCAGGATGGTCATAGAGAAGATGACATCCTATGTGGTGCTCTTTTGCCCCACCAGATGCATAATCATGGCATAGGTGTTCCTCATTCCTCTCCCCCTGCAAATCATACAGCAGATGAGCAGACTTGATGCTGCATGTGAAGTCTCGAACAAGGATCACATCTCAAGGGGGGCATTGACAGCGCTCCCCAGCCCCAGAGCATCCTTCACCACCAGCTGAAATGTGTGCGCCAGGCAAATGATGCCCTTGAGGTGCAAACACTTCACCACAGCCAGTTTGGTGTAGTGGTTAAGTGCGCAGACTCTAATCTGGGAGAAGCGGGTTTGATTCCCCACTCCTCCACTTGCACCTGGCTGGATGACCTTGGGTAAGCTGTAGTTCTGATAAAAGTGGTTCTTGAAAAAGAGCAGTTTCTGTCAAGAGTTCTCTCAGCCCCACCTACCTCACAGGGTGTCTGTTGTGGGGAGGGGAAGGGAAAGGAGTTTGTAAGTCGCTCTGAGACACCTTTGGGTAGTGAAGGGCGGGGTATAAATCTGATCTCTTCTTCTTCTCTGTCAGCATGATAGTGCTAGCATCCATGACCATGTAGCCACAGATGATGTTGCCACCACCCACCTCAGGCTTCTCTGCATCACACGGTGGCAATGTTTTGTGACATGTGGTCTGCATCCATCCCCTGCACATGAAGCAGAATGACTTTGTAGCCCGGTGGCAGTACTGTCCCCTCCTGGAGCCGTACCCCAACAGTCCTGCTGGCTGCTTCAGAGGACGTCCGTGAAGTGCACAGTTCTGCCTTGTGCTCTGGAGACCTGAGCCTCAACCATCATCACTGCAGCCAATGAAAGGCTATGTTCTCTACAAGGGAGAAGGGTTGACCATCCACAACAATAAACTCACCGCCAATGAGGCAAGTGACTGCTTCCTGGGCCCTCCAGATAGCCCTTTTGACCTTTTGGAGGGTGGCCCACTTTAATGTCCCACCCGTGGAAGCCTGAGTGTGGGGAGACTTTCTTGTAGGGCCTCCTGCTTTGGTTCTGCTTCTCCCTGCTGAGAGGGAGTAGGCCTCTTCCCTCCAGCAGTAACATTGTTGAGAGCACCCTTTGCAGGTGCCTGTGGAGGAGAAAAAGTGTTGGGGTGGGTTTGTGCCACTCCAGACATGGGTGTGAAACACCTGACACTCTGACACACAGAGAGAGTACAATTTTTCTTCCATACTGTGGCCCTAAGATTGGAGGCAGTGGGATGCACAGCTGCTTTCTGGCACTAGGCTGGGAGGGGCCATGGAGGGGCATACTCTAGGCAAGTGCAGCAACAGTGACTTGGGATGTGGTGATTCATCCTCTGAATCACTGCTGTGATTCATCCTCTGAATCACTGCTGTCAGAGTCCTTCTTTCCAGAGAGTGTTAGCAACTGTCTCTGAGCAGTGCTGCTAACAACTGTTTTGCCTCTGGGCCGGGAACAGATCATGGGCAGGAGGCTCTAAGACCCCTCCTGATGCCCTGCTGGGCTCCAGTGGCCTGGCAGTATGGGTTTGGTACCCAGGAATGACAGCCTGTGGTAGGCAGTGGGTGGAAGACTTCTTCCCCCCCAAGATGAGCACTCTTTGCATGGTTGCACCCAGTTTCACCCTCACAACACATAGAGGTGTTCATACTCAGGAGCGGGCGGGGGTATAAATGTGGGAGACCTTTGGGGGGGGGGTTGTAACTGGGACCCCAGAAATATAATCTGCCTCCAATTTAGAGAGATTGTAGAAGAGCCAGTCCTAATATCCACTATGGAAGCAATCCTAGAGGTACAACTACTATTTAGAAACATACTTGAAATATTCCCCTTACATAGTTGCAATAAGTAAGCTATGACTTGACAGCACTTTCCACCATCAAGACAGGCAATACCCTCTAAAATGTATCAAGTATAAATTGCTGTGGTGTTACTGCAACTGAACCATCTGGTCTCACTGCCTTGTATTTCTATCTGGATTCCACTCTATCTACTCTTCATCTCGAACAGGGCAACACAATGACATGTTGGTTAGTATCTATTTCCTTTCCATCTTTTTCTCCTGAAGGAGTTATTGTGCCAAACTGGAAGCTGTACAGACAGCTGACTTAAACAGTCCCCTCTTTGACCTGAGACTCTTGTTTTAGTTCTTTGTTTGTAGGGCACTTTGCACATCATAGGGGACTCAGTTGGGCAACAATCCACATTGTTTGCAGTGGTTTCTGTACAACAGATTGTGCAAGCAAAATATTTGCCATTATGCATCAGGGTACCAGAGATTTAAAAGTGAAAACTCTTTGAATAGAAAGTAGTTGTGTCTTATACAGAATCATGTTTTTGTCAAAACAGTGAGACAGTAATCCAATAGGAATAAGGATTCTTGAAAGAATGAGCAGCCCTAGGGATGGGCATGAACTACAAAAATTCACTTTGGTTTAGTTTGTGGACAAACCACAAACTGAACCGGTTTGCTCTCTAATGAGCCAGTTTGGTTTGTGGTTTGTGGGTCCAGCAACCTCATTTAAAGGATCTGCAGTCCCTTTAACTGGGGTTTTCAGAAAGCAGCACAAACAGCTGGGTGGCAGGAGTGCTCCCAAGCCACTCAGCTGTTTCGGGCCTTCTTGTGCGGTCTAGGGCTGCAGACCCTCTGATGGAGGCGGGGGTCTCCTGCTACCAGGCCCAATCACCTCACTACCAATCAGTTGGCCAGCAGGGGGGAACTTACCCTGAAAAAGAGGGAGATCCATCTGACGTGCAGCAGCATGTCTACATCGATGCCCATGTGACCCAGAAGTAACATCATCATATCTGGGTAGTTGGGGTGATGCTCTAGTATTTGGGCAAGAACTCTGTGGTAGAAGCCAAATTTGCCATAGAGTTTATACCCAAATACCAGACCATGCCCCAATGTCCTGAATGTGATGACATCACTTCTGGCTCATGTGGTCAGTGACATAGACACATCACTGCACATTGGATGGGGCTCCCTGCTGCTCCCAGTATTTTTCCTTTGCTCACCACGTCAGCTGGCCATCCCTTCTCTGCCGCCAGCCTCCTGGGTAAGTTCCTGTTGGGAGGTTCAGGGGGCATCATCAGGTGATGGGGGAGGGGTGAGTGCCTGGCCTCTCCTGAAGTACTGGGTGATGAACAGAGGTTTCCCATGTTCAAGTGGTGCTGAAACCCAGACAGGCTGCTCGTTTCCCAGCTTTCTTGTGTAGTCCCTTTAAGCTTGAAAGAGACTGCACAAGAAAGCCTAAAACAGCTGAGGAGTGGGGAGTGCTCCAGCCCCTCAGCTGTTTTTGCAGGTTTCTGCTGGAGTAGAAAGCAGAGGCTTAAAGGGACTTGGAGTCCCTTTAAATCCCTGCTTTCTGCTCTGGCCAGGAACTGGCACAAACCCAAGAACGGCCTTAAAGTTCATGGAAGTCCATGACTATGAACCTGGCATGGACTTCAATTCTTGAAACACAAACAAGGCAAAATGCACCACAAATTTTGCTTCATGGTTCGGTTCATGCCCATCTGTAAACAGCCCTCTTCAGTGGCAAGATCATTCTATGTTGTTTGGAAAACATACTCTGTTGGATGAGTCATTTTCATCTCTCTTCCTTGTTCTTTTGAATTTCTTGTCTCAGAGAAGCTTACGATCACCTTCCCTTCCTCTCCGCACAACGGACATCCTGTGAGGTAGGTGGGGCCGAGAGAGCTCTGAGAGAATTCCTCTTGAGAGAACAGCTCTAAGAGAACTGTGACTGACCCAAGGTCACCAAGCTGGCTTCATGTGGAAGAGTGGGAAATCAAACCCAGTTCTCCAGATTAGAGCCCACCGCTCTTAACCACTACACCATACTGGCTCTCAAAGGCAAAAACAGTAGACTGGTCAAATGGTTTCTGAATACTGCCAACTGTCCTTAATTTTTGAACGTAAATTAGTTATGCATAATCACTGAATTAACAAGGAGCTTTTTAAAAAATGTGGTTTGATTAATACTTCACATATCTAGTTCTAATTCAAACGAACACCTCTACTCCCCATTCCTTTTTCTCTATGCTCCTCCTCCTACATGTCTGTGGAAGTCATACAAGATCTTACATGGTGCAGATCAAATTTCTTGCAATGATGTAACACTGAAGTCTTGTATATGCACTGAAACATCCCATAGCATTAGCACCACTGCAAAGAAATGTACATGCTATCATATCTTCCCTGGATTATTGCTACTTCAATTGAGAAGTACTCGCTTCTATTCAGAGCATATAATACTAAATAAAACATTTATACAATCTGTCTCTCTCTCTCTGTCAGACATGCATGCATGCACAGAGAAATAGGAGGAGAGTCCAAAGCTCTATAATTTCTCCGTTTCCACTTGCAGACATTATAGCACATTAGGATACATGGTAATTAAAAGTGAGAAACCAGTTTTTTCCTTTAATTATTCTTTCCTGTGCCTCAGAAAGAATTTTGTTGCTTCCTTTGTGACAAAAGAATAATAACCTAGACAGATGGGTTGCTATAAAGCTATAAGAAAAGCTCCAGTGGAGTAAGGAAGACAAAGCCATCTGGGCAGAACAGGAAGTACTATTGTGGCAATCATTTTTAAAAGGTGTCCTGCTTTAGCTCAACTATTTCTAAACAGTCAGGAGTTCCAAATGCTTCATAATTTCATGAGCAAATATCAATTGGGCTAATTTATTCATGATGGTCTACATTTCATCAAAATGGTTTCTTGTTATGAATACCTCCATCTAAACCATTAAAATTTAAAGTCCTTTTTAATCGAAAGTTGTAATAATATGCTAGGATAAAAAAGAGGACAATTTCCAGTTCCCAGGTTTTTCTTCTCACAAGGTGGGTTTTAACACTTCCACTGAACTAAGCTCCATTTCCAGTTGATGTATACTCATTATGGATGGGCACAAACTGGCTCATGAGCCAAAACTGGGGCTGAACTTGGGCTGGTATGGGCTGAGGAAGCTGTTCAGTCTCCTTCTGCAGGCTCAGCTGTCGTGGGCTCCCTGTCAATCCACCTGTTGAATCAGGCATGGTTGCCATGGGTGGTGGGATGGAGCCTGGAATGTTCACTTCTGTTTTTGCTTGCTTTGCCACCTGTTTCCTTTCCTATCTCCCTAGGAGTAGCTTTCTGACCTTGAGCTCCTGGTGTCAGCTTTCTCTTGGGAATAATGATCTGTTATATTCTACTGGGATCCTACCTTGGTGCAATTGGCTCTAGGCCATTAGAATGGGGGGGGGGAGCTGGTATAATTGCTACCTACACGTGCTTTGGGGTTACTTTTAACAAAGATGTTAAGAGCCTGGATACCTTCAATGTCTCAATAAACTTTTATTCTCTGAATGATTGTTGTTCAGAATTCATTGCTCCGGGGTTCTGGCAGATTGTTAGAACTCACTATGGTTCCCGTACCCTGCACCCATAATGGCTGGCAAGGAAGATGAGGATATCCCAGTGATGACCACCGAGGAGACTGAACTGTGGACTATGAGTATTCCCCTGTCAGGAGTGGAGCCCAGAGACTTCAGGGTGAAACCCAGAGACTCATGGGCCCATCTGCCCACAAGGACTGAGGAGAGCTGGGCGCTAACACCTGACCATCATAGGATTACGTTTGACCAGTGTTACGGAAGTACCCTCTGAGAGGATTTTGACTACCCTCCCATGCCAGAGGAAGTGGACCTTGATTGTGTGTGGCACAAGCTCCACAGGGAGACTGAGGAGCTATAATGTGAGATGCACGAAATGATGCTAGACCTCCCCAGGCTCATCGCTGTCCAACACAAGATGCATGGCAGACCCCCAGGGGGGAGACCGGGCCAAGGGCTGCCAGTGCCGCAGCCACAACCCACACCTCTGGCCCAGGCATCCCCCACACAGGCCCCACCAGGACAAGCTCTGCTGGGCCAGGCACCCCCAAGACAAGCTCTTCCGGGGGCACCCCCTGGGGTCCCTGCTTCAGCCACCCCTCTACTGAGACCAGACCGGTATCAGGAGCTACTGGACGCCATGTTTGATGGCAGTCCAGAGAAGTTGGTATTCTTCCTGCTGCAGGCACTCAAGTTCTTCTGAGACTGGGGTCCCACCTTTGCTTCAGATGAGCAAAGAGTGGGCTACATTGGCTCGCACCTGAGGGAATGGGCAGCCAACTGGTTCAAGGGCCTGCATAATATTTGGGGCCCTGAGCTACATAACATCAATGCCTTCATGTGGACATTGAGGTGGCAGTTTGAAGATTCCATGGAGTTGGAGAAAGGCTCAACCAGACTGTGCTACCTCTGCCAGGGGAACCAGTCAGTGCGGGAGTACTTTGATGAGTTCAAGATGTACACCATGAAAGTTCAGGGGTGGCCCGAAGAAGTGTTAATCGAACACTACCAAGCAGGTCTGAATCATTCCCTACTGGTACAAGTCTTGGACCACGGAAATCCCCTGACCCTCAGTGGTTGGATCTGAGAAGCCAGTGAGGCTAAGAATAGAGGTGCCCTAATTAAGCTGTGACAAACTGAAGGGAGCTCCTAAAGTCCAAGGACCTGATGCAAGAGGACAACATGCAAACCCCCAAGATTTGGTGCGAAACCAGAGGATGAGACAAGGTGTGTGCCTGAGATGTGGTGAGCCAGGCCCTTTTTCCACTAACTGCCCAACCGACCTCACCTCCAGAGGTGAAAGACCCCAGCATGGTGCAGTTTGGGGACCAAGTGAAGCCAGGGACAACGCACAGCAAGCAGCCAAGAGCCCTCCAAACTGACGAGGGGGGAAGTCCTGACAGTATGAAGCAAACAAGGTATCAAAAGGGGAACTATATGAGAACACTTTTAAAAAGTGCACTTCCAGACTCCCAGGAAAAGGGATCTTTGGTCTTTCCTTGAAATGGATGCAGTATCCTGGACAGGAACTCTGGAACAGCAAGCAGTGAAGGAGATAGTATTGAGTTTTTAATCTTTATTGAATGTGTAGAAATAACAGGAAGAGCAAGAAAATGCAGGTAGAAATGAAACAGTCATGTAAAATATGACATTTTAGTGAATTGCTAAGCGAGTAACTAGATGGCCTATAGAATCACACAAACACTTGAAGAACAAGCAACACAGATGATTCCTAGTAAAAAGCTATCCCAGTTATGCTATATATGCCTTCCCTCAGGATAGTTGTAAGTCAGAGCCCACTCTCAGTGATTGTTACAAATACGTAGTCCTCCTGAGAGAGGGGAAATAGGTCAGAGAGTGAGGGTTGAGACTTTTCCCTCTGAGTAGCACTCAGAGCAGAGGAAGGGAAGGGATAAGTTCAGGAAGTAAAGAGGCTAGGACTGGGAAGGAAAGGGAAACAGGTTAAAGAAGGAGAGCAGAAAGTTTCATACATTGCCTAACTCAGCAAGCTCAACATAGTTGAAGAAGTCCTGGAGTAGTGAGGAGTCCAGCTTTAAAGAGCGACATTTCCATCCAGTGATTTCAGCAGCAGAGGAGTGAACAATCTTTGGGATCAGATCGAACCTTTATACCACTAAATGTCATCCTGTAGTGGCAAAGGATAAGTCTGGGAGGGAACTGAGCCCAGTTTGTTCATGCCAGGAAGCCATCTTTATCCTACATTCCCTGGGCATTTACTATTGGGGCCAAACCCTACTGGTGGCATTTTTGGATCCTTTCTGTCATTGGGCCAAATTTCCAGACTTCTGCCAGTGACTGGGGGAATTTGGAATGCTCTGTGATTGAAGAGATTGCAGAAAACTTGTTCCCATTGTGGAAAAGTCAGAATCCTGGTTCCTATGGTAGATTTTGATTGATTGATTGATTGATTTTTTTAAAAGTTCATGGTGAATGAGAGAAGAACAATAGGTACAAGGCAAGAAAATGGGAAGATGTGATGGTTAGATTTCTTCAGCTGCATATTTGATTGTTAACAAAGGCCAGGAAATGGATGATGGCTCTGCCTTGCCTTATGACTAATTAAGTCTGCACTGTAAGGCAGATTCATGGATGGACCTAGAAGGCTGTTTATTGTCCTGCAAACCTCAGTTGTTGATCATGGCCAGAATTGTGATGGATCCTCAGGAAGCCAAAGAACAGGAAGTTTGTTATGGTGTGTCTAAGCTCCCAGGGGATCCTGAATCCTCCCTAATGAGTCAGCTTCTTGAATGCCTGTAGCCTGTTCTTACATTCTCAAAAGAGTCTTTCCTGCAGTCTCAGGGCCAAACTACATAAGTCCATCTTGTGGTTGCAGATGCCATTGCAGAAGAATTTGTAGTTCTTTAAAAATTGTCACAAGGACCTGAACGCAATCAAGTGCATAGTTCAGTGGCCTCAAGAGCTCTTGCTTCCTCACTACACCTGTTCAGGTACATGGCTGTTTTGGCATTGAAAATGTGTGTGGGGAGACTTCTGATTTTTGGCAGCACAATGGCGGACGCGACCCTGGTGAGCTCCCAGGGTCACGATCTGAATGCCAGTGGCTGGGGGGGTGACTGTTCGCCACCACCACCCGGAGCCCTTTGGGATAGGGCTCCTAGCCAGGGGGCTTTTGAGGGATTGCCTCTTCAACCAGCTCAATGCCGGGTAATTGAGGCTTCCCTCTGCCTCGAAGGTCCTACCGCTGTGTGGTCAAATGGCTTAAGAATCGCTGACCAGGACAAGTGCATGAAGATCGAGCAATATAAATGTACCTCAAGTGGGTCTGGAGACCAATGATGAACTTTGAGTTGAGTTGGAAGCAGAACACCGAGCTTCTGCAAGAAAGCCCCTCTGAGTTAAGCAAGCATGGGGGGGGGGGGGAACTCCCAGACATGAACTTCAAACAGCATTTTAAAAAGAGGGTGCTGGATGTAAAAGCCATAGAAATGATTTAAGAAACACACAAAAGCGCAAGTAAAGCGTTTTTGTTAAAAACAGAGACTTTGGCAAACTTTTCTATTAGCTGAATCATTGCACCCTCTGCTGGACCAGATGACAAACATCAACCAGTGATTGGTCACTTTGAACCAAAATTTTGCTGCACAACAACTCAACGGGAAATAGGGAATTGGCCAAAAAGACTCACACAACCACTTTTAACTTTAAAGGGGTAATTTTTCTGATATGAGGGGACATGTGGGGAGGAAACTGAAGGGAAAAGTAGAAAGGGTCAAAACCATTGGGGAAGCTTGGAAACTATTTAAAACTACGATTCTAGAAGCTAAAAAATATATATATATTCCGCAGGTTAGGAAAGGCACAAACAGGTATAAGAAAAAGACTACATGGTTAACAAACAAAGTAATGGAAGCTGTAAAAGGTAAAAAGGATTCCTTTAAGCGGTGGAAAGCTAGTCACAGTGAGGCTGATAAAACAGAACACAGGCTATGGCAAATAAAATGCAAGTCTGTAGTCAGGCAGGCAAAAAGGAAATATGAGGAGCATATAGCAAAAAATGTAAAGACCAACAATAAAACTTTCTTCAAATACATTAGAAACAGGAAACCAGCCAGGGAGGCAGTGGGGCCCTTGGACGACCAAGGGGTAAAAGGAGTATTGAAGGATGATAGGGAAATGGCTGAGAAGCTAAATGCATTTTTTGCCTCCGTCTTCACTGTGGAAGATGAGAGGTGCTTGCCCACTCCAGAGCCGCTGAGTTCGGGAGGGGTGTTGAAAGACCTGAGTCAGATTGAGGTGACGAGAGAGGAGGTCCTAAAACTGATAAACAACTTAAAAACTGATAAATCACCAGGCCCAGATGGCATACATCCAAGAGTTCTGAAAGAACTCAATTGTGAACTTGTGGATCTCCTGACAAAAATATGTAATCTCTCCTTAAAATCAGCCTCCATTCCTGAGGACTGGAAGGTAGCTAATGTCACTCCCATCTTTAAAAAGGGTTCCAGAGGAGATCCGGGAAATTACAGGCCTGTCAGTCTGACGTCGATACCGGGTAAATTGGTGGAAACCATTATTAAGGAAAGAATTAGTAGGCACATAGATGAACAAAACCTATTGAGGCAGACTCAACATGGGTTCTGTAAGGGAAGATCTTGTCTCACTAACCTGTTAATGTTCTTTGAGGGGGTGAACAAACATGTGGACAAGGGGGATCCAATAGATATTATTTACCTTGACTTCCAGAAAGCTTTTGATAAAGTTCCTCATCAAAGGCTCCTAAGTAAGCTCAAAAATCATGGGATAGAAGGACAAGTCCTTTTATGGATCAAAAACTGGCTAGTTCATAGAAAACAGAGAGTGAGTGTAGGTGGGCAATTTTCTCAGTGGAGGGTGGTAAGCAGTGGGGTACCGCAGGGATCAGTACTTGGTCCACTGCTTTTTAACTTGTTCATTAATGATTTGGAGTTGGGAGTAAGCAGTGAAGTGGCTAAATTTGCGGATGATACAAAGTTGTTCAGGGTGGTGAAAACCAGTGAGGATTGTGAGGCACTCCAAGGGGATCTGTCAAGGATGGGCGAGTGGGCGTCAACATGGCAAATGGGGTTCAATGTGGCCAAGTGCAAGGTGATGCACATTGGAGCCAAAAATCCTAACTATAAATACACGTTGATGGGGTCTGAACTGGCAGAGACTGATCAAGAGAGAGATCTTGGAGTTGTAGTAGATAACTCACTGAAAATGTCGAGACAGTGTGTGACTGCAATAAAGAAGGCCAATGCTATGCTGGGGATTATTAGGAAGGGTATTGTAAACAGATCAGCCAATATCATAATGCCGCTATATAAATCAATGGTGCGACCTCATCTGGAATACTGTGTGCAATTCTGGTCACCACACCTTAAAAAGGATATTATAGCTTTGGAAAAAGTGCAGAAAAGAGCAACTCGAATGATAAAAGGGTTGGAACACTTTCCCTATGAGGAACGGTTAAGGCGCTTAGGGCTCTTTAGCTTGGAGAAATGATGACTGAGGGGTGACATGATTGAGGTTTATAAGATTATGCATGGGAAAGAGCAGGTAGAGAAAGAGGTACTTTTCTCCCTTTCTCACAATACAAGAACTCGTGGGCACTCCATGAAATTGCTGAGCGGTCGGGTTATAACGGATTAAAGGAAGTACTTCTTCACCCAAAGAGTGATTAACACTTGGAATTCACTGCCACAGGAAGTGGTGGCGGCTACAAGCATGGACGGCTTCAAAAGGGAATTAGATAAGCATATGGAGCAGAGGTCCATCAGTGGCTATTAGCCACAAGGTATAGATAGGGACTCTGGGGCAAGTGATGCTCTTGCATCTTGGGGCTTGGGGGGGGTCAACAGTGGGAGGGCTTCTAATGTCCTGGCCCCACTGGTGGACCTCCTGATGGTACTGGTATTTCTGGCCACTGTGTGATACAGAGTGTTGGACTGGATGGGCCTTTGGCCTGATCCAACATTGGCATCTCTTATGTTCTTATGTTCTTATGTTCTTAACTAGAACTGAATAAGACTAAGAAATTAACAGAGCAAACAGCAGAAACACTGAAGGAAGTTAATGCCAAATCCAAAAAGGTGAAAAAACGTGTACAGGAGTTGGAAAAGAGAAGAATCACTGATGAATCTCAGCTTTTGCAACTACAAATGGAAAAAGCAAGCTTTATCCTGGGATTCCAAGGGGTTCCTGAGACAAAAGGAGAGAATCTAAAACAAGTATTGGGCGATTTACTTGCACCAGTGGCAGATTTGAAAACGGAATATCTTCAAAGCGAAATGGATGTGGTCTACAGATCATATTCGGGATATATTAAGAAAAATAATCTGCCTGGAGAAATAGTGGTTAAATACTCTAAAAGACACGTGAGGGATCAAATCTTGAAAACAACATCAGGCACACCCCTGAAAATCAACGGTAATACTATAAGGATACTAAAAGACATTCCATTTGAAATTAGAAAGAAGAGGAATAAATTCAAAGACTTGGCATTGTTTTTACAAACAAACAACATACAGTACAAATGGCTGGTCCCCGAAGGCTAATTTTTCAGAATAAATGAAAAAAAAAGAAAGAATTGACTCTGTTAAGAAAGCAAATGAGTTCTTGAAGCAGCAACTGGGAAGGTCCAGAGAAGATGACAACGATGACAACCAGAGTAAAGAAAGCAGTGAAAACTCTTCTTCAACGTTGGAGGAGGACTCTGATTCGGAGTTGGGTGCTGTGGCCCCCAAAAGAGACTATGATTTGAGGAAAAGAAAGGCAAAGGAATAAGATGCTGAGGAACTCTGAATTCCACCTTTAAGAAGCTACATTTATCTTTGATGCTTTTGTGATTGTCTTAAACAGTAATTGATATTGGGTTTTGGGGAATATAGGCTAGAGTTAAATATTCAAGTTCATTGTATTATTAATAGATTAGATTAATCATTTGATAAGCTTATGTAATGATCTTCACTACTTGGATTTTTAGTTGTTAACTTTCCTTTCTCCCATAGATATTAGATTCCCCTCCCTATTTTCTTTGTAGTTTATAGAAAAGCAATAAAAAAATTCCCTTCGGGGGGGCAAAAAAAAGAAAAAGAAAGAAAATGTGCGGGGGGAAACAAGAGCCCGATACTACCACACCATGAACACAATCTGGATTGCTGCCGTATGGCAATTTCTAATTACCGTAACTACAAAATGCTTCTAAAATTTTGTCTGCAACCACAGGATGGACACATGCCCACTGTCACCAGTAGGTTGGCCCTTAGACAACACAGGATCTGGGAAGTCATGGAGGGTGGTATTGTCAGTGTCAGAAAGTTGTCTCCCTGCTTAGGGCTGCTTTAGGGTTAACAAATGGTAAGCTGAGAAGAACACTGGAACTGCTGTCCTGATTCCGGAAAATTAGCAAAGGAATTTATAAAATCAACAAGAAAGGGGACCCGCGATACTCGCAGCGGGTGGGGGGAAGACCTCCACGCAGAGCAGGTGGAGGAGGAAGCAGCAGCAGGTAAGCCCTCTTCCCCCCCCCTCCACTGGCAGCGCGGCCTGAGCGGCTTCCAGCCACCGCCCCCGCCAATTTTTCCCCCCCCCCTCCTTCCCCCTCTGCTGATCTCCTTCCCTCCCCGTCCGGCTGCCGATCTCCTCCTCCTCTCCCCCCGCTTTGGCCCACAGCCTCCTTGATCTCCTCCACCCCCCCTCCCCCAGGCTCCGGCGGGAAGGACTAAGTGGCCTCACTGATCTCCTCTTCCCCCCCCCGGCTCGGGCCACACCGATCTCCTCTTCCCCCCCGCTCAGGTGGTGGAAGGGGGAAAGAAGAGCTCCACACAGAGCAGGAGGAGAAGGAAGCAGCAGCAGCAGCAGGTAAGCCTCCCCCCCCATCCCCAGACACCGGCAGCACGGCCTGAGTGGCTGCCAGACACCGAGCCTGCCTCCCCCCCCATCCCCGGTCTCCTCCATCCCCCCTGCACCACCACCCCCGGCTCCTATGGCGAGGCCC
>NW_015163106.1:148308-190594 GCF_001447785.1 Gekko japonicus | reverse complement strand
CCCCCACTCTGGCGACGAGGTCTGAGTGGCGTCTGGCCACTCAGGCCTCCCAATTTCCCCCCCCCAGCTTGGGCCCCGCCAATCTCTTTCCCCCACCCCACTCCAACTCCGGTGGTGAGGCCTGAGCGCCTTCCAGCTGCCAGCCCACCAGTTCCCAGAGCGTTCTCTGCGCATGCACAGGGAACACTCTTTTAATTTTTACTTTTTAGGTAATTTAAATATTTTTCCAACTTGTCATATTTTTCTGCACACCGGGCATTGCCCCACGTGCACAGGAAAATCTCCCTGCCCCCCAGGTGCCCTCAATGTGCGGATTTAGATATCCGCACACAGGGGGCACCTTCGCTATTAGATATATAGATAGCTCTCCACTCAGAAAGGTGGAGTTTGGTTCAAAATGCTTCATGATGAATGTGTAGTTTAGTCACAAAAATGCCTTGTTAGCTAACATAATCCTGATTCATGTCTTCTTCTAAGAACACTGGCACCTGAGCTAGGTAGAAATGGAAGCCAGATACTTAGAACTCTGACACTGATGTTGCATATTCCTAATTAGGAGGTTTTACAGCTAGTCAGAGAAGTTCATGGCCTGGAACAGGACAGAATCATCAGTAATTGCATCACCTGGGAGCTACATAGTTACAGTCTCCCATTTTCATGTTGGTGTGCACAAGTCTGTTTATGTGAATGAGTGTGCAGTGCAATGGAGAACATTTATGTATCATGCCCTTTCCAGCTGTGATTTTATATGCAACATTGTCTATACTAGTAAATTTCCCTTAACTATGTATTAAGTATTGGTCAATAGCCAGGCATTTTATTTTGGATTCAGAATATAAGAGACTGCTGTATTAAAACAGTTAAAAATGGTATTTTGCCTGCCTTTCTCTGCATTTCCTGTATTGCTTCTCTAGTTACTTTTGCCCAAAATAAATTTGCTATGAGACTTTCCAGCAGGCTGCAGGTATTTTGTATGTTTAATCACGTCTAGGAAGAGCAATTATTCCTAAATATGGTAATAGGCTCTGTGTAAAAAGCTTGAAATTGAGGAATTGTGCCTTTTTTGCTGGTTTCACACAAAAGGGGCTAGGAAGAAGAAAAATTACATTTCACACTCTATAATTTAGCATATGTTGCTAAAACCGAAAGACCTTTAGCGGTGTAAAGTTCTTTTGTAATGAACAAAAATTAGCCTCGTTTATGATAGTTTAAGAATAAGGGGAGTTCAATGCAAAAGTTCATATACCATCTCTTACCCTGTAGTTTAAACCAATGCATAGAATATTCTCTTGTTTTGAATTTTAGGTCAAAAATAGTGCTTTCAAGGGTTCAAGAAAACATACTTTTAAAATCCCTATGTTGTACAAAAAACAACAGCCCATTCTGAATCAGCCCCGTAGCTAGGGATTTTGGGGGGAGGGGCCCTGGGGGGCCCACCAGCTAATTACATCAAAGGCTCCAGGGCAAGGGGGGTCTGCCTGGCGTGCACCCACACAGCCCCCAGTAGAGCCTTATTCTGAGATGAGCCAGAATCCCAATGTTAATAGACACTAAAAGGTCTAGAAAAGCTGCTGTGTTTTTTTAAAAAGGAGAGCGGGGATCAAGCTTCCTCCCTCCCTCCCTCCCTCCCTCCCTCACTCACTCACACACAGACACACACACAGAGAGAGAGAGAGAGAGAGAGAGAGAGAGAGAGAGAGACCTTTATTGGCATTACTCCTCCCTCACTCCTTCCCTGAGCCGAGGAGCCTGGGGCAGAAAATCCAACAGGAGGAGCAAACTGCTGCAATCCAACCAATGTGTGTGTGACTCAGTCAACCACCGGTTGCTGCTGGGTCCTAAAGAGACTCATCTCATCACACATGAGCTCAAATGGGGAGATGCCGGCTCAGATCGATTAGGGGGTGAGGGGGTCGGAGGGAGGGGGAGCTGATGATCGGGGGAGGGGCCCAAAAAACAGCAGGGGGCCTGTTCTGCATCTAGCATTCACTCCGCTGTTTTACCAAACCCACATTGCATGCCACTCCCTTTCTTTGATTGTCAGATTTTTTGGATGCCTCCACAATGCATGCCAGTTTCACCTCCTTTGATCTCTCAGTCTTATGGTATTGTCTGCTTAGATTTATGGCTGTTTTATGGCCGTTCAGGGGTGACTCTGCAGTCAGTGTAGCATTGGCCCGGGGTATTTGAATATGCTTTTAAGCTGCATTTTTTTTCTATTCCTTTGTGGGTTTGGTAAAACAACGGAGGGTGATTCTGCATCTATATTTGCTCCACATTTTCTCAACCGGGAGGAAAAAGTGCAGCTCAAAACCACATTCAAATACCTCGGGGCAACACCATACTGACTGCAGAGTCACCCCTGAATGGCCATAAAACACCCATAAATCTATGCAGAAGGTATAATAAAATCCGTCAAAGAACTCGAAAGTGACATGGAGCATGGAAGCTACCATAAAACCCAATAATCAAAGGAAGTGAAAGCAGCATGCAATGCTGAGGGGCATTTCTGTTCCATCGTGGGTTTCACAAAACAATGGAGGGAAAAGCCAATGCAGAATCAGCCAGAGTGAATGCTAGATGCAGAATGGCCCAACAACTGTTTTTCCCCTTGGTGGCTCCACCATCTATTTCTTTTACTAATTCTTCCTGGAATAATCACATGAATGATCCCAAAAGTCAATTGGGGATCACATTTGCGAGAGGAAAACTGACACTACAAGCAGATATTGCTGACAGTGATGCTTTCTAAATAGTTTTGTCTCCTTTTATTTTTGCTTATTAAAATTCTAGAATACCTATTGGACATTAAATTCTCTAAGTTGATCTGAGATTTGCTGTGGCACAGTTCATATTAAAACATATATCCCTGGAGAATAAATGCACTTGATTTCCTCTAAAATTCCGGGCATTGCATAAACGATAGTTGTGGGCAAGTGTCATGTGTAACAAAAAGTGGCTCTTCATACGTGTGCGTTTCCCAGTATACTTCAAAATGTAGCCAGCTCAACAAAACCTTGATGCACTTTGCAATGTATACTGGCCTCAGATCCAGTTATCTTTAGCCATATCATCTATTCATGCAGAAGGCTGCATGAATGGATGAAAGCAAACTGGAAAAAGTAACTTTTACCAACAACACCCCCCCCCCCAAAAAAAACCCAACCTCATTCTGGCTTGGATCCTAAGGTGCTGTTCAGACAGGTCAGCAGCAGCAGTTCATCCAATAAAACAGCTGCTTCATCTGTGGAGGAAAGGTGAGAGATTTTGTGGGTTCCAGCTCTTATGGGTGGGGGCAGGCTTCGTCGGCTATACCCATATTCTCCTACCATATGAAAGACACACACACACACAATTGATTAGGAAAATATGTGGGTAAATTGGCCACAACTTTATTTACTGCAGCTCTAAGAAGCATTGGCACAGCATGGGCCCTGCTGGATCCCTCCGCATCAGCTGGCCCCTCTGCCAGGCGATGTACCTGTCACCCAGCCAGCCGGCTTGGGTGTTGATCTGTGGAATGTCAGGTTCCTGGAGTCCACACAGATGACTGCCCCTTTATGTTCTCCCCTGCCATCTGGTCGTGAGGGTACCTGCTGTTATTCCTTGAGCAAGCATGCTCGCTGTCATCCCTCACGCCAAGATCCCATGAGGGATCCCCATATTCAGAAAATTGGCATACAGGCCAAATTCTGCAAACGGATCCGGGCCCATGCTGTTACCACTAAAGTTGTGATGAGAAATATATGAGAAGAAATACAACTGAAAGAAATATTACAACCATGTTAACTCAATTGCAGATGCTGTCTGCCTGCACAACGCCCCCTCCGCCCCCTCAGGCATCAAGTCTGTACCTTTACAGTTAGGGTGGGTGGGTGGGCACAATGCACTGTGGCTGACAAAGGCTGGAGGTGGGTGGCCAGCGGCTGGTTTTGTTCACCCTGTCTTTGGCCCTCCTCCCATCCCCCGTCACCCTGCCATTGGCCCCCCAGGTGAGGAGAGGTGACCTACTTTCCCGCCGTTGGCCATCCGCCCCACTCAGCCTCTGGCTAGCTCTCTCCCCTCCCCCGCCCAGCCCCGCAAAACGTGGGCCACATTTTAGTTGGGCCCTTCCTGCTTTTTTTACCAAGTCACACCTCCTGCAGCAGGCTCAGTTTGCTCCCCACGGACCTTTATTGGCTATGAGACTTTTTGGGCAGGAACGCACAGGAACGGAGTTCCGGCTGGCTCCTGAGTTGGCCACACCCAGCAGGAACTCATTAGCATAATAGGCCACACCTAACAGCAGAAACTCATTAGGATTGGCTACAGTAGGTGTGTGTGGCCTAACATGCAAAGGAGTCCTTGCTACAAAAAAAGGCCCTGGGTTTTGACAACAAACAAGGCAAACAGAATAAGAAGCAAAAGGTGGGTGTGGCTGGATGACCACACTTTTGGCAACACGGGGTTGTGGCCTGATATGCTAATGAGCTGTGATGTTGGGGTGTGTGGCCTAATATGCTAATGAGTTTCAGCTGTTGGGTGTGGCCTGTTATGCTAATGAGTTCCTGCTGGGCTTTTTCTACAAAAAAAGCCCTGCATACATGTGTTTGTAAAGAAAGAGCCAACATGTTTTCACTTTACAAATTAACTGTGCCAGATAAATGTGGTGTTTTGCATCACTCATCCAGCTGTAGAGGTATTGAGAGTATAACATGAGAGTTACTCAACATAAAAATCAAGTATACATCGTATATAGACTGTACATATGTCCATATCTGTCTGTCTGTCTGTCTGTCTGTCTGTCTGTCTGTCTATCTATCTATCTATCTATCTATCTATCTATCATCTCTAGCACTTTTTGACTGTGGATTGTTTTAAACTGGTTTTATCTATGTGTACAATTGTCTATTTATGTTTTATCCTTTTGTAAGCCGCCCTGAGCCTGCCTTGGCGGGGAGGGTGGGGTATAAATTGAACTAACAAATCAATAAATACTGGAGCTTGCCTTGCAAACATGGCTATTGTTCCTTTGGGGACAGTGACCTACAGGAATACAATTTTAGGGAGCACAGAAAGCTGCATTGGGGAAGGGGTGTCAGGAAAGCTCCCTTCCCCTCAGGCAATTCTGCTCATGCTGCAAAAGATCAGAGCCTTTTTGTTTTAATGAGATGAAATTACTGAAGGAATGAAGTGGATCGCCTTCTATGCAAAACACAGAACTTCTGTAAAATCCTCATCCATTCCCCCCCCCCCCAGGGTTTGACATTTTAGGATTGACACCAAAAATCTTAATGAAAAAACTCCAGTTTTTATCTTCACCATTTCCAGAGCCTTTGGAGTTCCTCTACAGAATGCTTGGTCATAACTTTTCCCTCTTATGCCCAGCACACATGGCTGACTCAGACATGTGAGCATTAGGCTGAAGTGCTTTAACAGATTGGGCCAGAGTGAGTTTGTTCATTATATAGCAGAAAGCCCGTCTCATTGTTCAGCACAGCTGCACATTTGCATAACTGGAAAAACCAGATGAGGAAGCAAAGTCAACCTGAAGATGGAAAGAATGGTTGAATTTGCTGGCAAATTATATTGGTGCTTGTCCTATCACAGATGGTAAACCAGAAGCAGAACGAATCTCCAGAGCAAATCTGTGGTAGAGTTATGAATAGAATTCTGGATTCTATAGTAGGCAAACCGTGGGAGATTCCTTAGAGGAATTTAAAGGCAAAATCATTCTCAAGGCAAGCATTCAGGCAGGCAGACAGTTAGATATTGCTGATACTGGCACTGATAAATATGCCTGGGACAAAGGTTTCCAGGATGGACCACTTCCCAATAATCCCTTGCTGTTGCTGCTGCTATGACTATATGACTACTATTTGTCTATCAACTTTTAAACAACATAGAAGTTCTAGCATCCCTTTCCAGAAGCCTTGCAGTTTGTGTTAAAAAGACAAGATAGGGTGGAAAGGACAAACCAAAAACAGAAAAAGGTGTCCTAGGGCTGGAACAGAAGAAAGCTTGATAGCTGTGTAGAGACAGGGATGATGAGGACAGTCCAGGACTGAGAAGGATCAAAGGAAGAGAGGGGAATAACGTGATGAACACTGAACTCTGAGCAGCAGCCTCTTCCAGATACAGTTAGCAACACCGCAGAAGCATGAAGAAAGGAGCAAGAGAATGAGGCTGGCAATAGATGAGTTTGTGAACAATAGGAAGTGAGACAGAACAGACAAAGACACAAAGGAGATGTAGTGTTAAGAAAGGAGATAAGAACTTAAAAAAAACCCCAAAGTCTAGAACTTTGGAATGCATGGCAAGCATGTTAGGAAGTCAGCACATGGCTTTAGGATAAAGAGGTGACACGGTAAACAACAACAATTTATTTCTGAATTGAGCTAAACTGACTCAAGCAAAGATGTAACAGGAGGACAGATGTGCAAGGAATACATCAAAGTAGCCTAGTCCAATGTTTAGTGTTTGCATGATGTTCAGTGTACTGACAACCCAATGAACTGAACATTTTAATCTGGCCCCTTTTTGTCACAGTTATGCAGTTCTCTACTGTTACTTTATAAACCTGAACAACGTTTGAGTCCAGCGTGCAAGCGTGAAAGCTTATACCGTGAATAAAACTTTGTTGGTCTTAAAGGTGCCACTGGACTCAAAGTTTGTTCTGCTGCTTCAGACCAACATGGCCACCCACCTGAATTTATAAAACTAGTTTCAGCTGAGTTTATCTGAAGTAAATACATTGTTTTATTTATTTATTCTGCTCCTGCCCTGTCACCCAAATCACTCCCTGTGCCCAGTCTGCCAGGATAAGGGTATCCCTTTTCCACCTATGTACAGACTAAGCCAATGACACTGGGGTAAATCTCAGAAACGTTGGGTTTCTTTTTTTTTTACAAGTTTTTTTTATTAGTTTTCCACACTTTACCAAGACATACACCCATGTACACAACAACAACAAACAAATACAAATAGTCAACCATCACCAACCTCCACCATTTCCATCTCTGTTTTCTTTCCATAACACATTGATCACTTGTTTTGGTTTAGATACACTCTCTCTGTCCTCAAAGTTACCAAAAACCATTTCACATTACTTAACTCAGGATCTTGATTACCTTTCATCCAGTAATTTATCACCTAAATCATTTATATCCATTCAGTCTGGATTTAAGGAAAATATATACTAAAAGTAGTAATCATTTGGAATATTCACATCTTCAAGATTTACAAAATTCATCATGATCTTACTTTCCATTTCCTGACCTAAATACCATAGCCCAATTTATTTGCCTATCTTTCTTGAACAATCTACTTCATTTTTATACACAGTCTAGCCTCATAGTTCCCAGTTAACTTTGCACACTTTAAACCTCAAGGTCTTGACTATATTTCATTCAAGCATTTATCATCTAAATCAGTTATTTCCATTCAGTCTGGATATAAGGGAAATCTATTTAAATACGCGAAAAGGGTTTTTCAACACCTGAAAAATTCAGCTCTCCATCACCTACAAATTTCATCCTGTTATTTTCCTGCCGTTCAGCCTACTTATCATAACCAAATCTATTTGTTTACCTATCAACTAGTACAGTTTTTTTAAACCATCTGCTTCTTAAAGGTACATCTAATGCCCACACTAAAGTCCACCCCAGCTACAAATGGCCATTTATATTTTTCAAGTATTCCATTCTATTATACTTCTGAATATCCCCATATATTTACAACCAACTTATAATAAGATATACCTAATCGACCACACTCGTTACAGTAACCAATGTTCCCTCTAAGCTGTGGAGTCTTGTGAGCAAAAATTCTATTTTGTGAGTTACTGGCATTAAAGTTGTGAGCGAGCGATTTGGCTGTTGCATAAATTAGTTTGCTCCGGAGCCATCCTTCCTGAGCTAAGACGAAAATGTGTGAGCTGGAGGCTAAAAAACTGTGAGCTAGCTCACGCTAACTCAGCTTAGAGGGAACACTGACAGTAACCCTATAATCTATTTCCTTTTTGATTTGATTTTCCCCATTTTCTTGCAAATGTCGTGGATCTTTGTATTCCTTTAACATAATTTCCAAGAAGACTCTTCCATACTTGCTTGCATGCTCATTCAATTGATTGGAACCTTCAGTTTTCTTTACATCTTTCTTTATTATTCCCCTCTTTACTGGTTTCTTTTTTGTCCAAGGAGGCTTAAACCGCCGTTTTTTTGTCCCTCCTATTTTTCCCTGTTTCCAAAGTGCCTTTTGGCAAATCCGCTTCAATTGTCTCTTCTTCTGTAGCCAGGTGCTGCATATCAAGCTGCGTTCCTTGTTGTTCTTCCGCCTGCTTACTCTCCTGCCGGTCATTTTGCCCCCGTAGCCCTTGTACTTGCTCTTTATTATCCTTGTCCTCTGCAAATAAATTCTGGGGATTTCTCAGGACCTTGTCCCATACCCATTGAAGTGCTTTCCCTATTTCTTCTCTTAGGCTTTTTTGAAACTGTTCCGACTTAAGCTCCGAAATTACTTCCTCACAGACAAATGCCGCCGCCATTTTCTCACTAGTTTTCTTCACAGAACTGTGGCAAAAGTTTCTAATGTTTTTATCATTCTCATGCATAGGAAGCATGTGGCCCCAGGCTCAGCATCACTGCTGAATGGGCACTGGCTGGTGGTGCAGGGTCTGGGATGGCAGCCACTCCAGGACCGAGGAGTGGGCCAGCACCAGGAGTATAGATGGAGGATGGTGAATGGGCAGCAGTGAGGATCTGTGTGGCTCCAAGAGGGATGGAACTCCAACAAGTGAAGGCCTGAGGAGAGAGCAGGGGGGAAGGAAAAACCCTCCCAAGTAATTTGCAGAGTAGGACAGAAGGGGGGCAGGCATGGCCAGTCAGAAGGGGAAAAGGTTTATACACACTGGTGATGGGGATGCAGATGTTAAATAAATTACCCTCTACCATGGTTGGGGAGAGAGGTGAGACTGAGTGGTCAGTGCCAGGAAGGAAAGGGGAGGATAAAAGGGAGCTGGAGGAGCCAGCCAAGGAGGAGAGGAAGGATCCTGCATCCTGAGCAAGTGATGGAAGAACAAGGCTACACAGGGTTCATCCCCAGGTGCCTTCTGACACCTTTCTAAGGCTGGCTGATGCTAAGGGAGGACCAGATTCAATGGAGTGGGGCAGGGAAACCCCAGTGGGGCTACAGGGAGCCCCTACAGTTGGAGTTGTGCATCCTGTCTTTCTGCATTCCCGTATTTCTGCCATCTCTTCAGGGGAAAGATATTTTCTGGGGTGCTTTCCCCATTGCCAACTTCCATATACGGTACACACTACAGACTTTAGTCATTACTGCAATTACAAAAGCCGTTTGATTCAGTTGTAGCAGGTAGAGCAGAGATACCTTGGATATCAGGGCTAAATATAAAGAATGTTGAGACAACCCATATGTTTTAAAATTAAGAGTCTGGATAAGCATCTTTCAAGTACATCACAATTAAGTGAAGGGCATTACACTAAATTTATAAAGACAGTGGGAGCTTTGAGGATATTTTTGTTCTTATTACAGTACTAAATGAAGAATTTGCAAGTGCATGGATCATAAACACATTGGTCTACGTAGGATGGACTAGCATGTGGAATGAAATGCAACTGAAATGAATGGGGTTTACTTCAAAATAAAGCCATGATCTATAAACTTGTTAAATAAAAGTATGTCATTATACTGACGCGGGGTCTATGGAATCTTTGGTATTCAGCTGACTGAATGCCAGTGCATCTGTATGGCTGTAGGCCTTGCTGATTGTGCAGAGGTGTCTCAAAAGCATGATAATTAAGCCAGTGGGACTACTCTGAAGCAGATAATCATAAAACAAAGATATCTGAGCCAGGGCATCTATTGCTGAAAGCATTGTAACAGCCTTACAACACCCCTAGCATATGTTTTCTGTTGATGCAGCTGTTGTTCCATCAAACTCTGATTATGTACTGGGGAACCAAAGTTAGTACTTGGCCATAAGTGTGACAATTTTTATGTTGTTCTTTGTCCTAAAGCAGGGAGGGGGGAATTAAAAGTAAATGCTTATTTATTTTTATGTAAAATATTTACTGGACACTGTTCTACACTGTGGAACTTAAGGCAGCTTACAATATGAATACAGCAAAAGGGGGGAAATAAAAATGCATAAAATACATTTTAAAAATTAAACAAAATAATAATTTACAACTGCCAAAAGAACTAAACTAATCAAGTGCTATCCTGAATAGAACTGTCTTCAGCTGCTTTCTAAAGATCAAAAGTGAGGGGGCAAGGTGCACCTCCCCGGGAAGGTTATTCAGTAATTGTGGGGTGCCACCATAAAGGCCCTGTCTTATATACCCATCGGACAAGCTTCTTTGGTTGATGGTGAAAAGTACTGGTTCGCCGCATGGAGAACTCAGACAACGACATACTGTAGCAAGCATTTATTGTACTTCACACAACAAAGGCTAACTCTAACGGCCAACAGGGCCAACTATATACATATCCACCAGCAAACCCCCCCCCCACTCCCACTGGAGGGTTTGAATGTCCCGTCAAGGTGGCTATTGGTTGGGGCTGGGGGATCCAGGATCCGAAGTTTCCATTGTTCTCGGATCCATGCTCTGGCTTTTCCGCGGACCCCTGGTGGTGGTCCACGTACATAACAGATGGGAAGGTCAGGAAGGCATCTCCCTGTGATCTTAATGCCTGGTCAAGGATGTATGAGAGAAGACCATCCATCAGCTACTCTGGTCCCAAGCCAGGTAGGGCTTTAAAGGACAATCTAACACTTTGACTGGGGCATAGAAGTGGATCCATAGCCATTCTCTTTACTATTATAAGCCTGTACCGAAAAACTTTTGCATTAGTTCACTTAATGCTTTTGTTGTCCTTGAAGGGCAAACTAATAACAAGCAGTTTTACTTCTAAAAGACAAATCGAGATCTGAAATATACCACTCAGTCATAAACATGAAGTCTATAGTAATCATTTTAAGCATAGAAAAGGAGAAATACTGGCATGTAGCTATTTTCTGGGCAGCTAGCATTTACCTGTGTTAATTGAACCCTCATACAGTTAAATATATTAATTCAGCAATGCATATTGTTCCAGACAGCCTAGATTAACTGTAAAATCCCATGCTGATGATATTAACTTCAGGTCTTTTTCTCCGACAGCTGAACTTGTAACTTCTAAGATGAATAGGCAGTTTGAGAGATGACTTTGTGTACCTACCCTGGGACCAAAAGCTTGAAACTTTTTTTTTCCTTGCTCGAAGCTAGCCAATGGCCCAGCTCTGGAGCAAGAGACCACTCTGTCTGACTTCGAAACGACAATACAAAAAATGCCTCTGGACATTTAAAATACTATTTGGACTCAAAAGACATATTCAGTGTCCTAGGGGGGCAAATTTAATTGCTCTCTGTTGATCTAGTAAAAATGTCTTAGTCTGGGAAAATCATATCCTAGCCTCCGAGGCCTCTTTAAAAAAAACCTGTGTAATACCAAAGGAAATGCCTATAAGAATACAAATTCTGAGCATGTGTTTGCCAATATCAAATTTTTCTAGACATGATGCAGAAATTGTCTAGGTGAGCTCGTTAAGGCCTCTATTAAAACAGGAGGTCACACAAAGTGATGGGTTTCTCCAACCTTAATGTCATTATTTATCTAAGATTCCGACTAATTTGTATTCATGGTGAAATCTTCTATGGCCCGTTTTGAGATTCTATGGGACCATTTTAACAGAACTGTACAATTTACTCATAATAGAGATTTTAAAGCATCACATATGTTATTTCAGAAAGAAATATTATGCAACTTCTCACTGTTTCCAGTCTTTTGCAATGCGATCCCATGCATACTTACTTAGAAGTAAGTTCCACTAAGTTTTTCAGTGTGTGCCAAGAATTATAGCCTTACACATATCTGATAGAACAACAGGATTCATGGTTCTCTTTCCGACATACAGAGATTATCTGATCCTTTCTCATAGCTGATCACTCTTTTCTAGTTTGATTATGTATTTACTTCAGCTTTTACCTGTACAGCATATAAATATACCAAATCAATCAATCAATCTCTGGCCCCGGTCACACGGGAGGTTTTGGGCCGGAAGAGGGATGAATCGGGGGTGCAGCAAACGGGTGCGAGCACACCGCAACATCTGGGAATCGGCGTGCACCCGTCCCCGATCCGTCCCTAAAACCCGCTGCAAAAAAAACACAAGTAAAAGTAATACCAACCTGGAATGGCACAACAAGTGCGGCCATGAGATCGCCGGCACGCCCATCTGCAGAAGCAATCGAGGCTCTAGGCCGAATTGCGCATGTGCACACATGCGCAGTTTGGCTGCCTCGCTCTCCCTGCAGTGGCTTCCCCCAGGCATCTGATCGTGCTGGGGAGCAACTGCGCAGCGGCTCAGGGGATCTATCTGATCTCGCCACCGCGTGTCTCTTTTGGTGCGGCTTAAAAAAGCCGCACTTCGGCCGTTCTTTTTTCCCCCGTGTGGCAGGGGCCCCCATTGATCTAGTTAAAATCAATCAATAAATACCTTCCCATACACTGCCTGCAGGATACACAGATTGACAATTGCTGGGAGAGCCTGGATACCTCCATCTCTGCAGTCTTGTAGTATGAATGGGAATATAAAGATTTTCATATACAGGTTTTTCCTTCTTGATTGTTCATATTCATATTTTTCTGGTTTTTATAGATTTATTCTTTAAGTAATATTTTATTAGGATGTTAGAAAGGCCTGTTATATAGAAGGCTTTCCTCTTGTAGGTCTGATATTGTTAGCAGACAACATAATACAAAGTTCATGATTCTGTAGTTCTTAGGGCAAACCTTTCAATGTCTGGGTCAGATAAGATTGTAGTCTCGTATCAGTAATGAATACTTTTGTTTGGGGAAGAACAAGCTTTAGCCGATATGCCTTAGGTCATGTCAAGTAAATATGTGACGCCATTGCATAGACACACCTTTCTTACATTTGACCAATAAGGAGATTTTTATGTAAATGTTGTTTAAGTTTTTGTAACCAATTATGTCTTTTGAATATTATTCCCATGATGATGATATGATGATGTCAGTCCATGTATAAAATATCATGTATTACCTGAATATGTTCAGAATATGCTCAAGAAGAAGATGAAGAAGAAAAAGAAGAAAGTTGTCAATTTCTGGTTAACTATTTGGTCTAATTGTTTTCCTATTAATTGATATGGATAGGCAAGAACTGACTCAGAACTAAAGTTCATCATGAATTTTGGCTGGTTTGTGAAGCCATATTCATGAACTGAGGAGCCACCACAAACTTCCATAAATTTTTATGCAGTTTGTGGCCGTTCATGAAGAGCAGAAAGCAGTGGTTTAAATGGCTCCTGCTCTTCACAAAAAGCTTGGAGCCATTTCACCCCCAGCTTTCTGCTCCCTGCACAAGGCTGTGGGGAGCAGAAAGCTGGAGTTGAAATGGCTCAGAGCCATTTAATCCCCTACTCTCTGCTGGCTGCAAAAAGCCATGGCCAGCAGAAATCTGGGGGTGAAATGCCTGGGATGCCATTTGCTTAAAGACAAAAGCCTCAGTGAGCAGAAAGCTGGGGGTGAAGTGGCTCAGAACCATTTAAACCTCTACTTTCTGCTCCCTGCAGCTTTTCACAGGGAGCAGAAAGCAAACAGCTAAGTGGCTGGGAGCTCCCTGCTGCTTAGCTGTTTGGTGTGAATGACTCTGAGCCATTTAACCACTGCTTTTTGCTTCCCACCACTTTTCTTGGGGAGCAGAAAGCAGGGATTTAAACTTAAAATAGCTCAAGAATCCATATGAACCAGTTCAGTTCACAAACCAGCCTCCAGGTTTGTATGGGTCTGTGGTTCAGTTTGTGGTTCAGCCATGAACTGAACTGCAAAAATGCTGTTTGTGCCCATTCCTAGTCTGGGGAAAGGGAGGGAAAAAGCAGACTCCACTACTGAAGCATTTTTGTATCTGCCTCTACTACAGAAGTGATTTTAGTTCTAAAAGTGTTGTGGTTCATGTTTGGTGTGTTTTTAAGAGAGAAAACTTAATATTGACTACATTTTGTGTCTTTTCCCCTGACTGGAGTGTAACACTTGCATATCGACTTACCAGGTTACCCACTCCTGCTGCTCAGGCCCTCCTTGTTCAATGAAGCAGCAGGAGTTAAATCTGGAGGGGGGTGTCATTGTGCATCATCATTAAATAAGTCACAACATGACATGCACATAGGAGAGCTTGTTTCTGAGTTAAAAATTAATGAAGTTCTTCAGCATTCACAGCATAACTGCAGTACCCAAATCACTTCCTGGTGTAGGACTGCTGGTGCTACTCACCCATGTCACACCTTCTCCCATACTCTGCTGCCAAAAAGGTAAAGGTAAAGATTCCCTTGCTCGAAAGCCAGTCGAATCCAACTCTAGGGTTGTGGTGCTCATCTCCGTTTCAAAGCCGAAGAGCCAGCGCTGTCCGAAGACGTTTCCGTGGTCATGTGGCTGGCATGACTAAACACCAAGGCGCACGGAACGCTGTTACCTTCCCACTGACGTGGTACCTATTTATCTACTTGCAATTTCTTGCTTTCAAACTGCTAGGTTGGCAGGAGCCAGAACTAGAGATGGGAACTTACTCCGTCATGCAGCATCCGGGTCTCGAACTGCTGAACTACTGACCTTCCACAGCCTGCAGTTCAGCATCTTTAACCACTTGAGCCACCATAGCTGCTGCCAAAACAAGCTTCAAATGGACTAGAAAAGATCAGAAATAGAGGTTACAAGTAGAAAGCTTGCTGGAGCGGCTGTTCCATTCCCCCCACCTTTGCTTCCTCCCTTCTCCCCTACTTCTCTCAGTCTCTCCCTCTTTTTTCTCACCCGCCACCCCTTCTCTTACTTTCTCTCCTCCATGCCTGTCACTTTCTTGCCTTTTCTGCCCCAACCCCATCTTTCTCTGTCTACCTCCCCACCTCATCAGTTTTTCACTCTCTTTCAGCCCCCCACCACATCACTCTTTCTATCTCTTTTTGCCTTCCTATGCCAACTCTCTCTTTCTGGCCTCAGCAGCAGCTCTCCCAGCCACCCACCCACTTCTTCCTCCTCAAAGCAGCAGTGTGGCAGGACCCAAGGCTGCAGCAGGGCCCTCCAGAGCTGCCATGCCAGCTGCAATGTCCCCTGGAGCCACTGCATTGGCAGCAGGGTCCTCAAGTGCTGGCAGGGTCCCCAGGAGCTGCTATGTTAGTGGAAGGGCCCCAGGAGCCACAGCAGCTACAGAATGGTTCCAGGGAGCCGCCACACCAGGCTCAGGGCCCCCTTCTGGTAAGTGTTCTGTATATGCATGGAGAACATTTTTGTTTTGGGGGGATTAAACCCCCCTCCCATTTTTTAATGTTTTCAGATTTTTCTACAAACCTGGGTCCCGCCCCCCAAGTTTGGAGAAAAACCTTTTTCTCAGTGTGCACCCGATCCACAGATTTAGGTATCCGCAGATCTGCCCACACTGGAGAAATAGATATATAGATGACCTCAGGACAATATCTGTACATATCTGTACATATCTGAATATAATTAATGTTAGCTTTAATTTTCATGAGCTTGAAGGAGTTTAAACAATAGTTTATAGACACATTGCTTTCATTCTTTTTCCACTTAGGGGCAAAAACCATGAGCCAGCTCTTTTGAAAAGAAAAAAAATGAATAGTATAATGGAATTTGGGCTTTGAATGCATTTTCATTTTGAAGCTTATCTTCACAATCATGGACATTAGAATTTTTTGTAGTTGTGAGATGGGGTGCTTGGAGTTTCAAAAAGCACCCAAAGGAAACCCATAAAGGCAGTCAGCATTTTTGCTGCCTCCACTTGTATTACTATAATTTAACATTTGCCTGTAGAATTCCTTGGAAGCTCTAAGACCAATACTCTTCACCTACTCATCGGACTTAGGCCCAGTTTAAATAATATCATTGTCAAATCAAGAACTTTTTAGGATTTGGGTCAATTGCAATGAGCGTGTAAGACTTTTGCCAGTTTTCAGGATTAGGATTGAATTTGTAATTTCTTAATGAAACATAGTTTTGTTGTGTCCAACTGTTACGGTGCAGGTGAGCAAGGTGGATTCATGAAGTGGTTCTGACTTTGAGAAGTAAATTTTGTCTTAGTGATTCATTTTGGGTTTTTTTCATTTTGGGTACTTAATTTCCATGATTCTCTCATGTATTTTTGTCTTTACATTAAGGATAGAAGAGACCAGGTGCTACTTGGAATAAGAGATGTTGCACACTGAAAATTTTGTGGGGTGAATTTCAGGTGTGCTCTCTGCTGCTTATCTGTAGTGACAGATTATCTGATAACCAATGGCAGTAGTTTCCCATGCCTGAACTAAAAAAAAAATTATCATGTGAATACTATAATAGGTGAATCCTAAGTGGTTTAAAGATTGTATGATTTATGGAGAGGACAAAATGTTTAACAAGAAATATTATTTTACATAGGCTAGATTTAGGAGCTTCATTCTGGTACTCATTTAGAATTGTTACCATAGTAAATATAAGGCATTATAATACCATTTTTACCAACATTTCATATTTACTTTGTACTTTCACAAATACAGTTTAGCCATGACAATACACAAATGCATCTCTTCTATTCAAAGTTTAATAAACTAACCAATCATTCTCTCATGACATATTCAGTGGGATGCATTTTCATATTATTGCCAGAATCAAGCTAATATTCTCCTTATTACATTTTTCAATGTCCTTATTAAGAACCCTCATCAAAAATATATCATTTCCTGACATTCAAACACAGAGAGACAAAAGAAAACAGTTAAAAAATATTTGTCCTTGAAACCAAGCATAACACAACTAATAATATTCTTTATATATTCAAAGTCATTGCCTCCCAGTAATCTACCAGAACCATCATTCAATAGGTGAATCATTAGATATTGGAAGAATGTTGGAAAGCTCCATATATTAAAAGACAAATGTAGAAACTAGAATTAGAGCACTGGGAAATCTGCAAATGAAATCAGTGTAGTAGATTAATGTTACAGGATGTCGCCTATTGTTATAAGTAAAGACTTTATATCTCACTTCAAAACAAGCTATTCTTTACCCTGAAGAATGAAGCTGTATGGTATACCTTATCTAAATGTATTTACTCTAATCCTATGGTTTCTTGTAGATGTTTTACCGTCAGTGTGCACAGAAAGCTCAATGAGAGCTTCCTCGTTTGAGTCAATAGAAGTGGCAGCTCCAGTTGTGCAAATGGACTGTGCACACAAAGCATTCCAAAATAAAGAATAACAAGGAAATCTGCTTCCACAAACTCTTTGAGCACTTCAGGGTGCACACAGACCTCTGGAGCAGCTGTTATGCAGATGCAGGGCTTCTGAGGGGGGCAGCAGGGCCATTTGGCCCCGGGCCTCACATTCTCGGGGGGAGGGGCTCAAGTTTACACTTTTGACATTAAATGACATGTTATATAAAAATGGGAAGGGGTGTGTGTGGTAACTGAGCTTCCGGCTGGCTGCATCCCTTCAACGCTCTTGCTATTCCTACTAAAGAATAATGATTTGCTCTCAAAAAACAAAGTCAATTTTGGAATAAACGTCAATGCCAGGTATGGGAAGGACCAGAGGGAAGAAGGGAGTTAAAAAAACAAAACCTTATAGACCTCCAAGGAAGGCTAACACTGACTTTGAAGAGTCAGACCAAGACACTTCCCTATTAGAAGAAATGGCAGCGGAGGGAAGCAACTGTGACCAAAGCTATCAGACTGTGATTTTGCACACCCTGACAGAGACAAAGGAAAGACTCTGAGTGGTGATGTGGGACAACTGAAAAAAGAACTTGGACTGTTTAAACAATCAATTGAACCAATAAATAAGAAATTGGACGAACTCACCACAGCATTGAAGTCAAAGGAGAGGAAGGCTGAAGCACCGTACCAAACTGCAAAAAAAGCTACAGACAATGTGAAGGAGATAAAGGATTTTGAAATGTGGGCCAAAAACAAAATTATACTTCAGGAAACCAAATTAAGAAAAAGGAAGGCCAAACTTTGTGGAGTCTCAGCAAACTTTTGTTCGACAGAAAATCTTACTGAAGCTTTAAATAAATGGCTCCGGCAAACTCTTCTCTCAGCAGGAGAAGCAGAGATTTCTGAAGAGATCATTACCTCTGCCTTCCGGTTAAACATCTCCAAAAAGGCTCCTGAAGGCGTCTCTCCTGATATTGCAATAGAATTCAAAGAGGTACAGACAAAAAATAAACTTTTTAAACTTGTGAGGGGAAAAACAGGGTCTGTGTCTTGAAGACACAATCGTTTCATTGTATGCTGACATTCCAATTGAGGTACTTATTGTGAGATGAAGGCTGTGAGAAACAGCGAAGGCTTTGAGAGCCCAAGGAATCCAGTATAGATGGCTCCCACTAGGACACCTGGTGGTCAACAATTAACAAAACTCTCACTGCTTACAACGAGATCACTGCCAAGAAATTACTGGACGCAGTCACCAAACAAACAGATGGAGGCATCTGAAAGGGGACAATACGATTTGGCAATAGTGTATAGTTTAAATTGAGAACAATTAAAATGAGTGGAAATAAATACAATGAGCTCTAGAAAGAGGCTCTGGGAGAGTGCCAAGGCCTTGGACACTCATCGTCTATGTGCTGTGGCAACCTCAGCAGGGTATAATGACACAAAGTCCACCATTTTCTCCAGAGGAACTGATCTCTGCTACCTGAAGAGCAGTTGTAATTTTCAGAGATCTCCAGCTCGGAGATTGACAACAATTGTTACCCAGGAAGAAATGGCTGGTTTGGAGGGTGGAGTCTATGGCATTGTACCTGTCTGAGGTCCCACCCCTCCTCAAATCTCACCCTCTCCAGGCTCCACCCCTCAAATCTGCATGAATTTCCCAACCTGGAGTTGGCAACCCTATCTCCTTCCCAGCCAAGCATCAACCTGCCATTATCTGCCCCTTTGATTTCAGCTTTGCATCTCTTCCCCCCTCCCTCCTGGAGATCAGTTGTAATTCTGAGTGATTTCCACCCCTCTCCTGAGATAGGGAACAGTGGTTCCCCAGAAGGGAATGGCTGGTTGGGAGGGGGGAGTTTATGGCATTGTACCTGTCTGAGCCCCCACCCCTCCTCAAACCTCACCCCCTCCAGGTTCAATCCTTCAAATCTCCAGAAATTTCCCATTTGGAGTTGGCAACCCTATCTCCTTCCCAGCCAAGCTTCAACCTACCTTTATTTCCCCCTCACTCTTCAGCTTTCCATTCCCCCACACACACACCTACAGCCTTTTCCGTGCTCTGAAGCCCTGGCTGCCACAGAGTCCACCATTTTCTGTGCTCTGAAGCCCTGAGTGCTACAGAGTTCACCATTTTCTCCAGGGGAACTGATCTCTGCCATCTGGAGAGCAGTTGTAATTCTGACTGATCTCCAGCCCTCACCTGGAAATTGGCAACAATGGGTTCCCAGGAGGAAAAGTAGTCTTTCTCTGCAATGGGGACCAATGCAGGTTACATCATTCTCCTTTCCCCCTTTTGACTTGCACAACAATCCTGTGAGGTAGGTTAGGCTGAAAGTCTGTGACTGGTCCAAAATCACCCACTCAGCTTCTACAGCAAGAACCTGGATCTAGCAGGTTCACCAGGTATCACAACTGAACTCCAGACAACAGATCTCCCCCCCACCAGAGAAAATAACTTCTTTGGAAGGTGAGCTGTATGCAGGGGTCATTTTGTAGAAAAAGAGCTAGGGGGACTCATTAGCATAACTCATTAGCATATGCCACACCCCCTGACATCACCGGAAGTGTGTCCTCCCCACAGCCGGCGGCGACCTCCAGCGGGCACCAGCAGGAAGCTCCAGGCCCCGCCCTCCCGCACCTCACCCGGGGGGATGGCGTCCCCCCGCGTCCCCCCCAAATGACCCCTGGCTGTATGGCATTCTGTTCAGCTGAGGCCTCTCCCATCCCCAAACCCTGGCTTCCATAGACTCTACCAGAAAATCACCAGGAATCTCCCTACTTGGAGCTGGCAAGCCTAGTCAAGACTGGCCCCAATTAGTTCCTCACAAAGGCCTGCAAAGGGTTTCCTTTGTCTGAACCAAGCCTGGTTGCCTACTATGGCAAAACAGGCTCTAGTTTACAACTCAGCTGTTTGTCTCCCACCCTCATCCTGTGGGTGGATCTCACTCCTTAGGTTCGCTGCCACCACTCATGGAATTGTCACTGTTTTTTTAGAGGGACAGTGAGACCCCTCTGGCCGAATCTCCCTATTTGGAGATGAAATCCCCAATCTTTGGGGGATCCCTGGTAAGTTGGCAACCCAAGGGTCTGACCTTTCCTTGCTTCCATGGGCTACTCTCTCCTTTTGGTATTCTGCAGAGTGGGGGAGACTATGTGGTCAGAGCACAACACAGATTATTAGCCCAAATTAAAGAATTTATTTAACTATTTACACACTTATGGAGCACACACACTGAAGGAGTAAGCAGACACCATGAACCAACAGGGCATAAATCAACAGGGGTTAAACGCAATCCTCTTGCAATCATCTGTCCCTACACAGAATACTGTCTAGCTCTGGAGGTTGTGGGCTCACCTGTACTTCAGCCTTTCTCTCTTGCCCAAGAGAGCAGGAAAACTTTCATTCATTCCCCAGTCCAGCCGACTGTGGAGTGGCTGAATTTCTGCTGCCTCCCAGGGACGAAAACTGCCTTTGGACAGTCCCTGTTTTCCTACACTTTTTGGCCTTGGGGCAGCTGGGAACTGTAGGCCAGCAGATGAGGAAGCCCCAATCAACCCAATGAGTGATACCCCTGCAGGCCCCTCTCTGGAACTACAGCTCAATTAAGCCTTACAAACACAGGTAGCTGCCATTTCGTGACACCTACCAACAGCCACCGAGGGAACAGTTAGTCCCACACAGGAGAAGCATCTTCCTCAAGAGAGAAAGCCATTTGCCAGTAATTCTGACAGGACACAGTGGCTGAAGGGGGAGTGGACAAGGAAGAGGACCAGACCCAGCATCCAGCCAATGGCACGTGAGTACTCTCGAGTGGCGCCTGACGGGCCAATGGCTGAGGGCGAGCATGGAATCTTGCCACCCCAAAACAGGATTATAATATAGGAGAGATAGTGTGAATTAATTTTAATAAGCCATAATGCTGTTCTCCAGATCTGCAGTCCAGGTGTTCCATATGAATGATGGGCAATAATGGCCAGTGATATGTGTGTTGGAGGGTGACCTGTATGTACATGCATACAGCTGTGTCCACTCCTCCCAATTCTTTCATCCCTTTTTTGAGTGGGGAGTAGTATATGAATCAGATATGTTTATATGTCTGTGGTCAGCTGGTGATTGGGTAAATGACCTTTTAGTCAACATAAGAAACACCCTGGATCATACTTGAGGTTAATTTAGTCCAGTATCCTGTTTCCCACAGTAGTCAAGCAAATGGCCAGCAAAGCACAGAAGCAGGGCATGAAGGTGACAAACCTCCTGTACTGTTGCCATTTCCCAGTAACTGATACTAAGAGGCATCTTTGAACAATTCCATTTAACTTTTGCTAACCATTGAACTATTGAACTATTGCTAACAGCTAAATTGACAGACACAGATTTTCTGATTTTAAAGACATCTAACCTGGTGGCCATCACCATACTTTGTGACACTGAGGCTGATTTTGCACTAGAGCTGCCTCGCGGTTGCGCTGCCGTTTGCCCCGACACTATTTGTCAATTTCACACCTGTTTTTTGAAGATCACGAAACTGCAGAGGAAATCGGGCGAAGCCGCGGGTCAAATGCAGCCCCGCAGCTTCGGGTGTGAAATTGACAAATAGTGTCGGGGGAAATGGCGGCGCAACCGTGAGGCAGCTCTAGTGCGAAATCAGCCTGAATTACAAACGAGTATGCGTTGACTGAAGAAGTGCTTGATTTTGTCTGTCTGAATCTACTCCCAGCCAGTTTAGTTCATTGGTAACCCTGAATTATACCAAAGACAAAATGTTTTCTCTATTTTTTATGTAGTGCATTTTTTATTAATCTCTATGCTGTCCTTACTTGGTCTTTTTTTTTTTCTAAACTAAAAAAGGTTTAGCCTCCCTCTGACCATTTGACCATTTTGGTTGCCCTTTTCTGTACATTTCCCAGTAGATATGGGGGGATAAAATCTGTAGACAGCATTCCAAAGGCAGCCATACCACCTATTTAAGAAGCAATTCTTTTGAGCAAAGGTATTGCACATTCTCACCAACAGAAGTCAGCCAAATTAGAGTTTCCAGCGTGCCTACTTTGTCTCACAAGCTGTCCAAAAGATAATTACTTACGATCGCTTTCTCACACAAAGTGACATTTGTCCAGTACAGGCAAGGTGATAGTATAGTTGCACCAGTCACCAAGCTTTATTGATCTCTGGATTCAACTGACTTTTATAATGCATTCCTATCATGTGCTCTGGCTAGAGCCTTTTCAGGGATTTAGCTGTGTCTGTCATTAATATGGACAATTGACTCTAAAAGTTGCTGACCAGTGCAGCATAATAAGGGCTGAGTGGATTTAAGTTCAAATTGATCTCAAAACCTGCCTGCAGGACAGTAGAATTTGTAGAAGCACAAATGTGATATTCAACATGCACTGTGCAATTCTTTGTTTCTGCCACTTCTACTGAACAACTGTATTAAATACAAGAGTGAAATAGCAAGTCCAGAAAGATTTGCTAGTTGTTTTATTTTCTACTATAAATTGATTCCAATACTGTTGGGAATGATATAGTTCATGTTTTTTTTACAGGCTTTCTTGCATTAAAGTAAGGATGGGGTGAGTTCTGTCCTGTATTGCCACTTTTTAAAATGGCTGATTTCACCAAAGAGTCAAATAGCACAACCCAGGACTGTTTCAAGCCAAGAAAATGCTGTGGGGAAAAGGCCAAAACCTCTTCTCCATGCATGTCTTAGTCACAATTCAATTCAGGCAGCACATGCATGAGAACTGGGAAATTCAAGTGTTACACATTATACAGGATTGGGACCTGAGCCCCAAACTGTGTACTCCAAAATGTGGAAATCAGCTTTATTATTTATTTATTTCTCAAATTTATACCCTGCCTTCCCAGCCAAGGCCAGCTCAGGGCGGCTTACATAAAATCAGCATATTTACAATAAAACAATTAAAACATTTAAAGCATTCTCATGGTCCAGAATTAATTATTCTAGTTTACAGAAACCACAAAATCATTGCAAGTATACAAAGGCCCCGGTCACATGGGCCGGATATCGCGAGGGGGGGGAGGCATGGCTGTTTGCCCCGGAGTGAACTACCGCGCGGCAGCCGGATCAAACGTCCCGCCCGACATCCCGTCGACGTCCCGTGGTTGGGGGGAGGTGCCGATCATACCTCACTCCTGCGGCGCGGCAAAGAAGCGGCGCCGCGGGGGTTGTGTTGTTGTTTTTTTAACCCAAGTGTTCGCATGCGCCGTTGGGTGCTTGTGGGCACCCGTGGAGACTTGACAAAAAAAAGTTTTCGCGACGAGACATGGGCGGGTGCTGGATGCCACAAGCTAACACCGGAAATGTGATCTGATGCCCGCCCTTGCCCCGCGGGTTCCAGAAACTAGTACCTCGGATTTTAGAAGTAACGAACAAGCACTAACTCAGTAAGAAACCAGAACAGAAAACAGTGGGAGCTTATGCTCCTTTTAAACATAACCGGGCTAATGTAGCCACGCCTATTTACAAATAACAACCAATGAGATTGCTAGAATAAAGACCAATGGGAGTCTTTCCCTCCTAGGGAATGGTATCGTTCTGATTGGTCGCTGTTACGAAGCGACCAATAGGAAGTTCGCTCAGAGGAGCCCTGGTCTGGCTCGAAGCTTAACATGGGAGTCCTATGAGGTGATTCATGTAATCATTTCAATACATTACAATTCCTCCCCCCTAAGTTAAGCCATCATCCCAATTGTTTTATTATTTACAAACATGCAATCAACCTTTGTACATCAGTTATTCCAACAGTATTTACACTCATAGTCCTTCAGATAAGTCGGCATTTGCCGCGAACGCTGGGACCTGCGGAGCGGTGCAGGCTCCATGGGCAGACAAGGTTGTGGGTCAGAGTGGGGTTCACTACAGCCTGGATCAGGCACAGACTCGACTGGGATTTCAGCCCCGCACACAGGGTTCTGCCCTGACTCGGGGACAGTACCGGGCCTTTCGGTACTCACCGCCTGCTCTGGGGGTGTCCACTCGACATCAGGGGATTCAGCCGTCGGAGAGTCAGCGCTGTCCCTAGCCCAACGTCTCCTTAACTGATCTATGTGGCGCCGCCATATTCGACCGTCAGCTAACTGCACCACATACATTCGAGTACCCACAGAGTCGGATATAACCCCAGGAAGCCATAAGTGCCCGTTTGCATAATTTCGTGCGAAAACCTTGTCCCCTTTTTCAAACATGCGCACCTTCGGTTGCGCCGTGGTACGCTCGGATTGCTCTTCAGTGAGGTCTGGGTGCATTCGGTTCAAACGGGTCGTGAGTCTCCGCCCCATTAACAATTCGGCCGGACTACGGCCTGTAGCACTACAGGGGGTGGTGTGCTGCAGCAAAAGAAAGGAGCCCAGCCTCTGGCTCCAGTCCCCTTCGTCCATTTTACCCAGGGCCTCTTTGGCCGTCCTGACCATCCGTTCGGCTTGGCCATTAGATGCCGGATGGAAAGGGGCCGAAGTCATTTGGCGTATGCCATTACTCGTGAGGAAGAGCCTAAATTCCTCAGACACAAATTGAGGCCCGTTGTCACTGACGATGACGTCAGGCAACCCGTGGGTGGCAAAAAGTCGGCGGAGCGCATGGATCACAGCAAGTGATGTGGTCGATTTCATATGCACGACCTCCAGCCATTTGGACATAGCGTCCACCACAATTAGGAACATTTGCCCTTGGAGAGGGCCAGCAAAATCTATATGCAATCTGGCCCAGGGTTTACCAGATGACTCCCAGCCTTGGGGTGTAGCTTGTGGGGGATCGGGTCTGACTTGCTGGCATTTGGGACACCCTCGTACCCATTCTTCGATCTCTTTGTCCAGCCCCGGCCACCAGACATACCCTCTGGCCAACGCTTTGGTGTGTACCATACCGGGGTGACCCTCGTGCAGCGACTCTAACACTCTCGTCCTGAGTTTGTCAGGAACCACCACCCTGTTCCCCCATAATACACAGCCCTTAGAAATGGATAGTTCATTTTGACGGCTTTTGTAAGGGCCGAACTCCGGTTCAACGCTTCCAACCGGCCACCCCCTCCAAACCCAGTTTAATACTCGGGACAGCACGCTATCCTTGGCCGTGTGTGCTGCAATGTCCCTGGATGATACCGGGGGTCGAGGAAGCTCCTCAATTGCCAAGACCTCACAGGCGGGGGCAGGGTCTGCGCCAATGTCCGGCACCGGGCACCGGCTGAGGGCATCCGCATGCCCAATCGCTTTCCCAGGCCGGTGCTCTAAGTCAAAATCATAAGCCTGCAAAAATATCGCCCATCTAAGCATGCGTGGGGACATGATGTTTGGCAATTGCTTATCGGGCGCAAAAATCCCCAGTAGCGGCTTGTGGTCAGTGACCAGCAAAAATCGTCTGCCAAAAATAAAATCATGGAACTTTTTGACAGCCGCTACCAACGCCAGACCCTCCTTGTCTATCTGGGCATAGTTCCGCTCTGCCGCAGATAGTGATCTAGAATAAAAAGCGATAGGCGCTTCGCTCCCATCAGGCATCAGATGGCTTAAAACTGCGCCTACTCCAAAAGGTGAAGCGTCAGCAGCTAACACCAGGAGCTTGTGTTCATCATAATGCGTGAGTACGGCATTAGATGTCAGCAGCTCCTTGACTCCCACAAAAGCCTTTTCCTCGGCCTGCCCCCACTTCCATTTTGCCTCCTTGTGCAAAAGCGCGTGCAAAGGGGCCGCCACTGATGCCTTATGCGGTAAAAACGCATGATAAAAATTCAGGAGTCCTAAAAAGGATTGGAGCTCCTTCTTACTCACCGGCCTGGGGGCGTTTTGGATTGCAGATACCTTCTCATCCGTGGGGTGGACTCCCTCTGCGTCAATGCGAAACCCCAGGAAGTCCACACTTTCCACCCCGAGCGTGCATTTTGAGCGCTTAACTCTGAGACCGGCATTTTGAAAACGCCTGAGGACCTCTTTAACCCGGTCCAGTAGTTCCTGTTCAGACCCGCCCGCAATCAGCACGTCGTCAAAATAGGGCACTGTGCCAGGTACCCCCCTTAGTAGACGTTCCATGAGGCCCTGAAAAATCCCAGGTGCTACGTTGACCCCGAATTGCAGCCTGTTCACTTTAAAAGCCCCTTGGTGGGTTACAATTGTTTGGGCCTCGGCAGCCTCCGGGGTGACAGGCAACTGCTGGTATGCCTGGGCCAGGTCAAATTTGGCGAAAATCTTGCCACCCCCCAGGGAAGCCAAAATGTGGCTTATTACCGGGACCGGGTACGAATGTTGCTGCAGCGCCTTGTTAATCGTACATTTGTAATCGGCGCATAGTCGTATGGACCCATCTGATTTGACAGGGGTTACGATCGGGGTCTCCCATTTGCTGTATGGTACTGGCTCTAAAACCCCTTGCTCAACTAGTTTGTCAATCTCTTTTTCCACCTTATGTTTGAGAGACACAGGTACTTTCCGATACTTCAACCTAATAGGTTTGACTGACGGATCTAAGTCAAACGCAACCGGGGGGCCCTTGTACCTCCCCAACCCTTCGGCAAATACATCAGGGAACAGGTCGTACAGCATGCCCCATTTATTTTCAGACATCCTGTTAATCCCAGAAATACCAATGCCCAATGGCTCAAACCAATCTAACCCTAGCAGGTTAACCCGGTCTCCCTCTGCAATCAGGAATGACAGTTTAACACATTTCCCCTTATACTCAACAGTAACAGAGTCCCGTCCGGCCAAGGGAATTCGGTTGCCCTGGAAGTCGGACACTCTGGTTCCCGCAGGCTGGAGCCGCCGCCGGCTTCGGTTCGGGAACAACTGGCGCCAGGACGCGGCAGAAATCACCGTCACGGACGATCCTGAGTCCACCTCCATTGTACAGGGTCGGCCGTCGAGGAGTGGAGTCACGGTGATCTTGCCCTGGCTGCTGGTGCGATTTACGGCCGATGCGCTCGACAAGGTCGCCGTCAACTGGCAGCTTGCTTCCGATGCTGAGGAACGGGTCTTGCCTTGGGTGCTGACTGGAGTGCCCCTCTGCGCTGACCGGTTGTTAGTTGAGGGATCCTTCTTCGCTGATCTGCAGACTCTGGCCAGATGACCACGCCGCCCACACGCTCTGCAGTCGACATCACGAGCCCAACAGGAGTCGCGCTGGTGTTTCCCGCCACAACCGGAGCAAGGCTTGACGTTGGTAGTCTTCGCTGGGGTCCGCTTGCCTCGAACCGCGTTGACGTCATCATCCGCGTCTTCGCCCTCGCTGTCTCGTTGAGCGTGTATACTGGGCTCTGCCACCCGCTGGCGGACCTCCTTCGTGGACTTCTCCGCTGCTTCCGCGGCCACGGCCTCTTCGTAGGCCACTGCCCAGGTCAGGGTGGTGCGGGCGAACAGCCTCTGTTGCAGCCTTTCATCTTTGAGACCGCAGACGAGACGGTCTCTGAGGGCTTCCTCCACGTTGTGGAAATTACATGGTCGTGCGGCTTTGCGAAGGGCCGCCACGAAATCTGCGATGGTCTCGCCTCCGGCCTGGTTCCGCTTGTAAAAAGCGTGCCGGCAGGCGATCTCCGACGGTTGTGGAGAATAGTGAGCCTTAAGCTTCTCAGTGATGTCAGCGTAAGTGACAGTCTTTATATCAGTTGGGGCCACCAACGACCTGGCTATGTCGAAGGTCCCCTTCCCGCAGGAACTCAGGAGGCACGCCCGTTTCTTGGCCTCGTCTGTAATGTCGTGTGTCTCCAGATGGAACTCGAACCTGGATAGGTAGGAGTCCCAGTCTTCTGAGGAGGGTTCGAAGCACTCGAACTTCTGGCTTCCAGCCATCGTGGGAGACTTGGGCACCGGAGCTGGTGGCGCCTCCGCCGGATCGGCTGCTGTGCTCTGCTCGCTTTCTTCCGAGTCCGAAGTGTGGATGTCCGCAGGGCTGCCTACCTGCTCTAACATCCCACCTTCGTCGCCAATTGTTAGATCGCGCTAACAAAGGACTCTTAGAGTGATTCAGCAAGTGATTCAGCTTTATTGGAAGTAACGAACAAGCACTAACTCAGTAAGAAACCAGAACAGAAAACAGTGGGAGCTTATGCTCCTTTTAAACATAACCGGGCTAATGTAGCCACGCCTATTTACAATTAACAACCAATGAGATTGCTTAGTTAAGGACCAATGGGAGTCTTTCCCTCCTAGGGAATGGTATCGTTCTGATTGGTCGCTGTTACGAAGCGACCAATAGGAAGTTCGCTCAGAGGAGCCCTGGTATGGCTCGAAGCTTAACATGGGAGTCCTATGAGGTGATTCATGTAATCGTTCCAATACATTACATCGGAGGTACTAGTTTTTTACAGTGCATCTTCGGAGTGAAGCCTTGGGTGAGCCACGGGAGCTCTACACTTCCCAGATGTGGTGGTGAGATCGCGCCCGGAAAATCTGCCTATCTTCCGTCTCTCTAGCGTGCCTAATGCTCCATGTGACCAGGGCCTAAGATGGGTAACCCAGTACAAGCAACTCATCTTAAGTGTCCTTCTCCTGCTGATAGACTAAATCAGTGGAAATGTAGACATACATACACAACAAATCTTTGAAGCTTGACCAATGAAAAACAGAACCACACTTCAAACCCAAGTGCAGTTTAATCAGTCTATCAAGGCAGCAAAATCCAGAAGGATAGTTATAGGATCCAGAGTCAAGGCATAGTCCAAAGTTCATAAGGAGGAGGCAGATATAATAAATCACAGGAACAACACAGTCAACAGAAAGCAGAACCAATTAACAGTAGCAAGGGTGTAAATCAGCAGATAGCAGTTACATCACTTACACACCCAACTGCCTCTCCACTGTTGCTTATAATCCACCACTCCTCAGCCTATGCTGAATCATTCTACCGTAGACGCAAACCATCACACCATATCAGAGTACCTACCTAACCACACTCTCTCTAGTCTGGATCCTGCAGAGACTCATTTGCATTAGCCAGAATTGAATGCTGCTGAGCTGCAAGTTGAGCACTCTGGTGCCCGGCCTGCACATTCCTCCTAACCCAGTTTCTCTGGCATTTTAAGGGCTCAGCTGACAACGGAGGTGATGCCATCTGCCACAGCTTTTCTGCTGCTGGTCCCAACCCCATGGGCTGCAACAGCAATACACTAGCTTTGGTCTGAAGATCTTCTGAAACTGACAAAATCACCTCCTCTGGTGGAGCACCCGTTGGTAGTTGTAAACTTGGGCCCTCCTCAACCAACTCTTTCTCATCTGAGGAGGCTTCTGCATTCCCCAACTCCACAACTCCTTGTGTACTTTTTCTATCTGTTTAACAAATTTTTATGTAAGCCGCCCTGAGCCTACTTCAGCAGGGAGAGTGGGGTATTAAATAAATAAATAAATATAAATCCAATGTATGAGACCACCAGAAACCTGCCCTGTCCTGCCCTACTCCTACATCTTGCACATATTTGCTTCTGTGGCTCAAAAAGGCCTGCAGGGTTCTCTCCAAAAATCATGCACATCTTTCCTTTGCCAGACCCTCCTAGTGAGAACTGTGTGGCATGAGAGCAAGCAACTAGAGCCAGGGATTTTCATGACCACATGGGAATAAATAGTTTGCTTATATTGGTTCAAAGGTGCATATTCAGATCTTCAGAACTGCACTGTCAGTGCTTCAACTCCTAAAATCAGATTTTTGGTCAAATAAAAAACAATTATTTCACACCCTGTTACTGGACAGTATATTATTTAAGCATTAAAATGTATTCTGATCCTGATAGGAAGGAACACTAAAATCTCCTAAGATCCATTTCTTTCTTTAAAAAAAAACAATTTAATAAAAAACCATGGCAAATGTACATCTAAGTTTACAAGGCACATTTAAATTCATCTTTAGAGAACAGTCTTCTCTGAAGAATGGAAGATTTCATGGTTTTCCTTTAAGAAGCGGAGGGATTAATTTTCACCAGCATGCAGAGGAAACTATACAGACTACTGCTTTGAATGACATAAAAAGCTGTATTTTTCTCACAATTGCTCTAAACATTATACAGGTGTATCTTATTTGAGAAACGACAATAGCATGAATTACCTTCTGACTGCATTTTTTTAAATTTTGGGTTGCAGTGATTTTAAAGATCAGGAAAAAAAGGCTGAAAGTCTTGAAAGAGGTTCTCATTCTTTATTCCGCACCAGTCTGCATTACTACAACTTTTTAGAAACTTATTTTAGAATATTAATATATGGCAAACCACTGCAATTCTTCAGATGTAAGGACAGCCATGTTACTACACAGCAGGAGTCGAGGGCTTCATTCTCCTTATGGAGAACTCACTTCATGAAAGCATGTCAAGAAAAAAAGGAAACACCATCCAATTGTCTATAGAGCCAGCAAAGTGAAGTTGTTGCAAAACAGACTCCCAAGGTTTAGAGGCATTCTATGATTCATGAACCCACAAGGAGTGCCTTCAGACACATGGTCTCCTTGCATGATATGTGAAATGAATCTGGCCCAGGACTCACCTTAATAACAGTGAGTACGTGGGAGAGGGTGGGGAATAAGCTCCAAAGCACAGCACAGTAACAGAAGGTGCTTCAGCCTTCCATCCCTTCTACCCCACATTGCTTTTCACCAAAAAAAATGGTGATGGTGGGCTAATTTGTCTCACAGCTGGTTCCATATGTCTGCCCAGACATGTTTGCAGACACATGGAACTAGTAGTGGAACAAAGAGTATCCCCCCAGCCAGGGCTATTTTTGGGCAGGAACGCACAGGAACGGTGTTCCGGCTGGCTCCCAAGTTGGCCACGCCCAGCAGGAACTCATTAGCATAACAGGCCACACCCAACATCAGAAACTCATTAGGATTGGCTACATTAGGGGTGTGTGGCCTAACATGCAAAGGAGTTCCTGCTACAAAAAAGGCCCTGGGTTTTGACAACAAACAAGGTAAACAGAATAACAAGCAAAAGGTGGGTGTGGCTGGATAACCACACTTCTGGTAACATGTGGGTGCGGCCTAATGTGCTAATGAGCTGTGCTGTCAGGGGTGTGGCCCAATATGCTAATGAGTTCCTGCTGCTGGGTGTGGCCTATTATGCTAATGAGTTCCTGCTGGGCTTTTTCTACAAAAAGAGCCCTGCCCCCAGCCATTTTTTTCTGTCAAAAGCAGCTGGGAGGGGGAAGAAGGTTGAAGCCCCTCTTGCTGTTGCACCGTGCTCCAGAGCTCAATCCCCCATACACTAAGTCTCTCTCACCTCCCCCCAAATTCTTAACAGTCAGATTTTGGTGTTCAAATTACTTTGCCTTATTTCTGAAGTAGTGAAAAAGCAATTTTCCAATGTTTCATTTTTCAGTTTCTGAATTGTGCATGCACGCTTTGCATAGCTGTCAGTTGATGTTTATCTTTTCCATCCTCTGCATTTCTGATACCCATAAATGGTTTGATAAAACACTACAAAAACATAACTGTAATGTATCTATATTGATGCATGTGTATGCTTGACTGAACTAATGAAACAGTGCAAAAAGATCAATGTACAGAAGCCAATTTGAGTACTGGTAAACAAAAAAAAAAGCTTAATATAATTTTGATGCAGACATAAGTTATATCAAGCTGCTTTTTTGCAAGTTTTGCCAATGCACATATACACATCCGGAACACAGAAAGGGGGAGGGCTCCCAGGTCTCCTGCTATGAGAGATCTCCTATCCTGAACCCCCAGTGCCCTGCTGCCACTCAAGATGGTGGCAGGTTAAAAATGGGAGGGAGGCAATTAGTTGCCATACGAGTGCTTGAGACTGGAAGTGACATCATCACTTCAGTGTGACGCTCAAGAATTCACTCCAAATTCTGTGGTTTAACGCAATTGTGCCTCTTCTGATTTTGCACCAGAAGTTACATGGTGTCTTGGCACAGCACCCTATCACTTGACCCCATCCTCTGCAATCTGCAGCCAGATGCCAATGCTGATTTAGAAAGAAACTGAAAATGACTGCAAACTACACACACTCCAGTTGTGAAATTCATTTTAGAAATTCTCCTATTATACCCAAAAGCTGACCAATTCCTTCCCCTGCAAAAGATGAGAGCAAGGAGGCAGGATTTATTGGCAGTCCACAGAAGGGACCAGAGGGCACTGGCATGCCCTGGTAGGCACAATAACCATGTGGGAGCCAGCACAGGAGGAAGCTACATAAGGCATGATCATGCTGACCCCTACCTCTTTGACCCAGCTCTGGCCCAGGCATCCCTTCCGTCCACTCTTGGCAGACAGCATGGCATGCACTGCAGACTGAAATTCAACAACAGAGGAAATGAGATTAGGAAATGCACATCTGAGCATACCTATCTCCCCCCCCCCGAATATTTATTTATTTATTTATTTATTATTTTTCATTTTTATAGCCTGTCCATCCTGAAAGCGGGCTCAGGGCGGGTGACATTATATCAAAAATAATACAATAAATACAGTTAAAATTTAAAACATTTTAATACTATTTTTATATTATTATTCACCAGGAACCACATTTATGGCCCACTCACTAAGTGACTATTGCTGTAATCTCATACTTTATTTATTTCAGACACTTCTATTCTGCCTTTATTTCTGTGGGTTCAAGGCTAACCAAACTGCAAGGACATGAATTAAAAATCAATCATTTAATAAGATCAAAAGTACATATTAAAATGCACCAATTACCAATCAAAATTTAAAAAGAGAGAATACTGTTTACTGATGTGTATCAAAGGTGTGCTATTGGACCCTATACTAATACTACTAGAAATGCTAGGAGATATAACAAAGAAATCACCTCAGATGACCATAAAATGTTCTGTTTTTTCCATTTAACTTTAAAGATTTGGAAGCAGGCCTAAAAATGTACTGCTGGCCCACATATCCAACCTGCTTGAACTTTTTGCACCCAAAGCAAACCGCCCCCCCCCCCCCCGGTCAGGCTTCATGTAACATCTTGTTTGGATGCTTTTGATGAAAGGCTACACACTATGTATTCCTTTTAAAAATATTATTGTAGACCAAATAATATAATATATTCACAGACAGCTCATCCAATAATGATAATAAACAAACAATCTGGTGATGATGATCAACATATCTATGTAATAATTCTACAGAAAACAATTCCATCTGCACGCATGAGCTTCATGCCTTTTTATCAAAGTCCTTTTTACTTGGACTATGATTAATATTGCTGTTACTATGATACATTATGAAGACTACATATCAGCTTATAACTACATAATAAAGACATTGTTAAAATACAAACAAACAAGAGTCATCCATAAGACATAGCAATCATAGAACAATGAATCAGCTATAAATTATCAAAACAGCAACAATTATCAAAACAATTAAAAGAAACAAAAACAAAACAGATCCACAGTAATACACAGAACCCAGTTACCAACTCTGACTGAGTGTAAGAAGTAAAGTCTACTCAGATTACCAAAGTACATAGATTGGAAAGCCAGCATGGTGTAGTGGTTAAGAGTAGCAGACTCTAATCTGGAGAACCAGGTTTGATTCCCCACTCCTCCACATGAAGCCTGCTGGGTGACCTTCGGCCAGTCCTCTCAGAACTCTTTCGGCCCCACCTACCTCACAAGGTGACTGTTGTGAGAAACAAAGGGAAGGCAATTGCAAGCCGCTTTGAGACTCCTTAGGGCAGAAAAAATGGGATATAAAACCAACCCTCCTTCTAGGTTAAAACATACAGAACAATTGAAAACTATATCACACAAATGATGTAGTGCATTCAAGAATCACTATGCAGGTCATTATGATGCTTTTTTAAAACGAGAATTGTACAAATATTTCAAGAGCGAAAGAATCATGGACTGTGTCCATCCAGAATGAAGTGCTCACTGATTTCGATATGAGAGTTAACCATGTGCTTAATTGTCTCTAGTTGGAATTTGTTATGTTTGCTGACTGCCACCAGGGGCCAGCGAATACCCCTGAGCTTGACTGTGTAGGAACAATGGGGACTAGGCTCCTAGTCTCTCCACTGGGGAACCAATAGGACCGTGGCGGGAGATTTAAACCCACCAACGGGACCTAGGGGAGGATCCCCAGGTGTGTATATAGTTGGCCAGCCGGCCGTTAGTCTTTGTCTTTGTTGTGTACCAGTAAACCATGCTGATCACCACACCAGGATCAGAGGTTTCTACATGCGTCTAACCCACTACACTTCAGAATTAAATGGAAATTAAGAATGCTTAACTTTGACTGGATTGTGCATTTGATTTCCCCCCAAAATAATGTTGCAGTTATTTGCCATACTTTGACACACATGTGCATGCATGGAGACCATGACAGTACGACAACTGTCTTGTGCAAGTTCATAATTTATAAACAGGTATTCTGGAACACGAGGGTTGCGGTCACACATGCCAGAAAAAATGGGGGGTAAGCGAGGCTATTTCCTCCGGAGGAAATAGACCCGCAGTTGCATAATCACACCTCCCTTTGAAACTATGGGTGCAGTCAGTCAGTGCATGATCAGACACAACTGCGGGTGAGTAATTTTGTGTGTGTGCCATTTTTACCCATGAGCTTAACCAAGGGATCAATGAATTGCATCTCCACACTGAGGGCTCCCTATGGGGTTTGCAATGATGTGCATACTGCGAAAGGGGAAAAAACAACAGCACAGAGTCGGGATGGCCTGATCAGACCATCCTGATGCCATGAGAGTGCACTGGAGCAATCAGACATGGGAAAGTCCATCCATCCGTGGCCCATTGCAACCCGTTAACTACCGGATTTTCCCCGGTGTCTTTTAACTCCACTTCTGTGGTGGAGCAAAATGGGTTGCCGATGGCTGCAGGGCGCTTGCCAGATGTTGTTGTCTGATCGCACCTTTTAAATCTGCCCAGCATTCGCACCTATGTCGGGTCTAAATCCTTTTCCACAATAATTGAAATATACAATTTTTTAAAAGGCAATACATGAAGAATACCAGATTAATAGACAAGCTTTAAAAATGAGCTGCATCAAACTAGCAGCCCACGGCTGGTGACTGTGACTATGCTCTAAATTGCAACTGTTCTGTTGTTGAGCTAGATGAAGACTTGAAAACAGATCTATTTTTGCAAATCAGTCAAGAGACTTCGGGGGGGACGGGACACCATAGTCCCTCCAGCCAGCCAGTCTCCAATTGCAATCATTTTAACAAGATGAGTTTCAAAATACTTGAAATCACAAGACATCAAATATCTCAGATATGTGTCCAGATTCTTCCAATCTAAAGGCAATCCAGAAGAGCACAACCTCCCCCCCCCCAAAAAAAAACACCATGGAACTGGTGACGCACAGTAGGGAAGGGCACAAATACATCATTTCCAGATTAACTTTGTATACCTTTGTTTTAAAAAAAACTTTTAAAAAATATTTTATGTTTATTTCCTTTAATATATTTTTCATGTTTCACTTTTTTTTTTAAGTTACAACTAACATTTCAAAGTAACTCGAGTGTAAAGTTAATTTACTTCAGATGCAAACCTATGCAGAATTGCTACAGTAACTCTCCATAGGATTGCACTGTTAATTAACCTTCTCTGGGCTGGGACGATAGATGGTTGGCTCTGTGACTAATTTGTGTGAATAGTTAAAGCTAAGGACATATTTGTTTAAAGGATGTGAAAAACAAAGGTATTAAAAGGACATCAAACGAACCAGAAGATCAAAGAAAACAGTAGTTCAGAATACTTTTTATCCTGCTGTGGTTATCACATCCTGGACATTTTTCAACAACCCACAGTGAGAATGCGTTCATCTTAGTTATTTATAGAGTCTTCTGAGACATCCACATTATTGAAAGTTCCACAACAGTAATGGCAGCATGCAACAGGAAAAACGTTAGAAAAGATGTGAAGCTTGCTTTATGGCTTCTAGTTGTTTCTTTCTGGCATGAAAGTCTCTTGATGACAGATCAGAGATCTAACTTCATTCTCTTTTCAGGTTTATATTAAGAACACAAAAACATTTCCAGTTGGTTGGTTCTACCATGTGTAGGTGTCCATCAACCATTTCAATGCAAATTCTTTGTATTTTAGAAAGACTTGCAATTCCCCAATGTTTGTTTCGTCTTCTTTTTAACTGAGAAAGGTTGCAGATGATTTTCTACATGCAATAAAAGGGAAACCTCAAATTTCAGGCACATAATAAAGGACAAGGCATAGAGGGGGTGAAGGAAAGTAAATTCAATGGAGAATAGTAATAAAAATTGGATAGGATCCAGAGCTATCTCAAACACATTAAAAATGGAACTGCTTTTAATTATTAGTGCATAAAATCCCTGAGGTAGAACAGAAAGAATAGATAGGAATTCAGGCTCCCTACTACAAATACGCTGTGGTTAATCTGTAAATGTTAATAATTGGCCAGCAAGGGCTAAAACATGCAGTATTTGTGCCTGTGAAGGAGTATAGAACATGGAAACAGTCTGTTCTTATACCTTTTACCATGATTTTTTTATAGTTATGGGGAGGCTGGAAACAGTGGCTTGAATCCACTGAAGCGTTTCCATGGGGAAAACAGTTCTTGCCCTCAGATAGCAATTTTCTCACTTCCCTCCTCCCATTGCTGCCAAAAGTGCCCCCCAAAATGCTGTCTTAGGAACACTTTGGAGAACACTTAGGTGGCGGGGGGGGGGGGGGGGGGGAGGCATTAGCACAAATTGTTCTGTCCACCAATGGAAACCCTCTATTGTGTGGCTGTTGACTGACTAACAAGCCCAGCATGGGTCAGTGATATGTCCCCATATGGAATCGCTATATGCTAGGCATCACTGGGCCGTCAGAAGCCACCTACCACATGAGCCAGCCTGTTCCTACTACTGTCTCATGATGATACTCAGTGGAGCAGGATATAAAATCAGCTACATCTCTGCTGCTGCATTTCTATCACATATTACCTTTCCTCTAAGGAGCTAATGAATGTGTGTACATACATGAGAGTTAGTGTGGTGGACTTGGAGGAGTGTAACTCTGTTTAGAATTGGCCTGTCTGTGTATTTCATGGTTGAGTGGGTCTTTGAACATGGGTTTCCCTAGTTTCAAGTCTGACACTTATCCTCAGACAGAACTGGCTATTTTATGGGTCCTGCACTGCACACTATGGTGGTGGTATCCCATGCTTTGGACTCAGCACACTTGCCACATAGGTTAGCCAACTTGTTGTGGACCAAAAATCTAAAATCCTTGCTGCATTGCAAAGGTTTCAATAGGTAAACACAAGCAGGCTTTCTACTAAACAGCTAGAAATGCAGTTCCCCATATATTTATCAAGCATTTAAATGTTTATTAATAATATATTCAGACTATAAGTTTAGCATCAGCATGTAAAAACAGAGTGTGGTTTACTCCCTTGAAAAACAGAAAGAAGGTATTTACTTCTTTAAAAAAACAATTTAACAGGCTGGTTTTAGATAAGAATCTCTAAATGCAATACATTTGCTGCGTTTGCAATTGTTATTCCTCAGCAGCATTATATTTCCAAAGTCATTCATTTGCTTTACTTCTATGGCACCATTTCTAAATATCATCAGGATTTAGTATTTTAAAACTGTTTCTAATCATGCCTCATCTTTCTTGTATTGTAATAGATGTTACATGATGATCTTTCTGCTTTCTGCAAATTAAGATTTCCATCTTTGGAGCTCTCTAGATTTTGTTTGTGGCATGTTGATGGGCTCATCTGTATTCTCAATATTTTCTTTCTTTCTTTCTTTCTTTCTTTCTTTCTTTCTTTCTTTCTTTCTTTCTTTCTTTCTTTCTTTCTTTCTTTCTTTCTTTCTTTCTTTCTTTCTTTCCTGTTCAGGCTATAGCTGTGAGGAACAAAACAACCATTTATTTACCCTGAAGTCTATTACAATAGCACTGCTGCATACAAAACAAATAATAGGATTTTTTTTTGCCATCTCACTTCATTTAGGGGCATCTAGATCTTGCAGGGATTCTCACTTTAGGCAACTGTGTTCAGAATGCATTGATATATTGTCCAAATTGGGAAGGTAATGGAGGCAGTGATGGGGTCAGTTGTTTCATCATATTAGAGCTACTGCTTAAAGTTCTTGGAATGCTCCCTCAAAACATTTGGTATCTCACTTTAGTGCATGACTGCTAACCTATTTTATTCAACATATTGTGTGATAGTTGAAGAGCATTCTCAGTGTACATGACACACTGTTGAGCATTGCATTTCTATTTGGATGATGAATAATTAATACCCACACGTCCCCTGTTTGTCTCAAAGCAATATTCCCACAGTACAAAACACACGTTAGATGTCATAAAAGGATTAATTTTATCATAAATCAAAAAATAGCAAATAAATTAGACAAGGAAACTTAATAATTTGGAAGCAGAAGACTTTTTTGCAGACTGGAAAGATTTTAAAGAATATTTGGGAAAGTACTGGGATGTGAGAGACAATTTATTTTGCTTTGATAACTATTGAAGGTTAAAAAACGTTAAAATTAGATAATGTTACAAGGACAAGAAATGAAGGGATAAGTTACCTATAGATTCATGTAGGGTTGAAAAAAAAGGAGCGATGAAGAATATCTAAATTACGTACAGGAGGTTGGAGCACTATGGGAAGCCAAGTGGGGGGGAAGGGAGGAGTGTAGGATGTAAAACTCTATAATGTTTGAGATATGTTTGACTTTGTTTATTATATCCTAATAAAATGTTTTTCAAAAAAAACAAAAAAGCAAATAAATTAAAAACTGAAAGTAGCAAGATGCAGCAAACATGAAATTAAGCAAACTCTGGAGGACAAAAGAAGACAGAAAGGCCTGGCATGATATGGTCCATGGGGTTGCAAAGAGTTGGACTGTGCGACTGAACAACAAGAAAGTAGCAACTTGGAAGGTACATGAATGTTAGAAAAGTGAAGAGGTGCTAATCAAGGCTTCCTATTGGAAGAAACATTTTGATCAAACCTCCTCCTCCTCCTCCTCCTCCTCCTCCTCCTCCTTTTTTTTTTCCTCCTCCTCCTCCTCCTCCTCCTCCTCCTTCTACCTAAGTGACCAGACGTCAGTGAAGCTGTTATTTTGGCTATTATGATTTCTCTGAACTCTTATGGCCCAGACACTAATGCCAATTCACTAATGGTGAAATGCTAATCAAAATGTTTTAGCTCATCTGCAGAATACTGGAAGAGCAAATGAATAACGGTGAGGTTACAGCCATGTATTGTGCTGGGCTGATGCTCCAGCTTACCAAAACATTATCATTATGAAAGAGAAAAGAAACTGTGGCAACATAGTGCTTTATCACCACGAAACATGGCTACATCTAAGAGCCAAGAAAAGCCAGAGTAGCTAGATTCAAGCTAATTGACACCCTGACCTGGAACACAAACACGCATTCCTTTAGATAGAAAGTACATATAGGTCCCGGTCACACGGAGGGGTTTGGCCCGGGATAGGGATGGATCGGGGGTGCAGCAAATGGGCGCGATCTCACCGCAACATCTGGGAAGCGGCACGCACCCGTCCCCGATCTGTCCCTACCCACGAAAACCCGCTGCAAAAAAGAACCACCGACAGAGGTGGTCTTACCTGAAAGGCCGCAGCAAGCACGGCCGTAGGATCGCCGGCACGTCCTTCTGCTGGCCCATCCCCGGCACCTGGCCGAACTGTGCATGCGCATGAATGTGCAGCCGGCTGCCTCGGTCTCCCGACCGTGGCTTCCTCCCCGGCATCTGATTGTGCCGGGGAGCAACAGCGCCGCGGCTCAGGGGATCCATGGGATCCCACCGCTACGTGTCTATTTTGGTGCGGCTTCCAAAAGCCGCACTTAGGCCACGCATTCCCCCCCCCCCGTGTGGCAGGGGCCAAAGGGAATTTTCCTTTCTTCCTGCAATGCTGCTTCCTGCTGGTTAGCCTGGGGAGTGTAGATCTTGCTTCTCTTAGAAATGCAGCATGAGGCACCTGATGGCGGGGCTGGGACAAATGCCTCATGATGAAGCCCAGCCAGTTGCTTGAGGTATAAGGGTCCCTATATAAGTCAGATTCCTCACCAATGGCCATGTTTTTGAAGCTGCTGCTCCACACATCCTTTATAGTCATGGGTTAATGGGTCATCATTTAGAGCTGAACAGGAATGTCTTGTAGCTCTTCCAGCTTGGTTTGAAAGGGCTCCCTCCCCCCTTTTCTATAAGGTTTACATTATCTGGAGAGATGGGTCTTAAGTAGGCCTGACCGTTGGATTGCTTAGGCTCTGACTAGCTTGACAATAATAGTATGGGTTACTAGCGTATAGGTAGGCATGATGGATGAGCACTCTGAGGCATCTGAAGATTGCTGGTTGTGTGGTCAGGGGGCTGGAGAGAGGATTCCCTAGGTGCTGAGCAGCATAAATCATGAGGGAGGAGAATATGAGGTTTGGCACCTCTTGGCACAGATTTATGTGCAGTTTAGGATAAACAAAGCCAGAAGCAATGCAGAAGCAGTCTTGGAGATTCTAGGACCCTGGGCAAAAGTCCAGGATGGGGCACCAGAATCACTCCGCCCCCCCCCCCCCCGGTTGGGACCATCCTTGCCATGGTGTTGCCCTGTGCTAGGCTGGTGGGAGCTGCTGTGAGTTGGCAGCCCTAGTTCCATGTGCAAGAAGTTAAAGAAAGTTCATAAACTGGGAGGGAAATGCATCTCATCTAACACATATACACTTAAACCACAAACTGTTTAACCAAGGACACTGTTGCTGATCTAAAAATTGCCACTGTACTGTGAACAAACTTCAGAGGAAAGCTCCAGCTCAAAACTCATCAAGAAGCTTGATATCACTTAACCAGGATCTGAGATTCTTTCCGTCATTACAAGTGCTAACTAACTTAAAATAATAATAGAGACTGCATTATCATCTATTTCTGCCAATTTCTTGATGATGAATAGATTACATCTCACTTTCTGTTTCCTGCATTTCACAGACTTTGGTCACTGCTGTTTCTACTCCACCCTTCATTAGCTCAGTTATGTAGAAGTAGCAAAGACCCACTACACACTTCAGAAAAAGTGGGCTATAACTAGGGACCTGGCAACCTTTAGCTGCAATGTTCCCTCTAAGCTGTGGAGTCTTGTGAGCAAAAATTCTACTTTGTGAGCTGCTGGCATTAAAGCTGTGAGCGAGCAATTCGGCTGCTGCATAAATTAGTTTGCTCTGCAGCCCTCCTTCCTGAGCAGAGACAAAAAGGTGTGAGCCGGAGGCTAAAAAACTGTGGGCTAGCTCACCCTAACCCAGCTTAGAGGGAACACTGGCTGTAACTCACAAAGTTGTGCTACATTAAACACTTGCTAGTCTTTGAAGTGCCACAAGACTCCCATTTATTTTGTCATCAGCCTTAAGACCATATTGTGCCATTTTCACACTGGTGAAATCCATTCTTAATCACCAATAGGACCTTTTGGGGGGCTAACAAATGATTCACCAAAAGAATGCACACTTCCTTAGTTTTTAACTAAGCATAGGCTATTGCACTGTATAGGAACACAGCTGTTTTCCTCAATGAGCGGTCTTTGGCAGAGGGATGCCAGCCTCCAGGTGGGACCTGGAGATCCCCCCAAATTACAGCCTATCACCAGACTACAGAGATCAGTTCCCCTGGAGAAAATGGATGCTTTGGAGGATGGTCCCTGTCTTTCCCACGATCCATCACCAAATCTCCAGGAGTTCCCCAACCTAGAGCAAGCAACCCTACCCCTCATCTCCTGCCATTGCCCGGGGGACCTGGCAACCCTATGTTTGGCAGGAAAATAGAGCTGTTACAATTTTTCTCCTGTTTGAAAGCTAGAAGATATACAGCTTAGTAGCTGTAGCATGGGGAATAAAAAGGTAAAATTCACAAATTAACTTTGGCCCATTTGTTAACACCAAAGCTAAACCTAACTCTTAAGGCTGTTGTGCCAGTGGGGGCCTTGAGAAGACTGGATTAAAACTACTACCACTCAACAACAGAACACACTGCCTCAACCTGCAAATCCACAAACCCCAAAGAAGAAAACAAGCCTCCCCACCACAATGCTTAACAGACCCCCATTTTACCC
>NW_015163106.1:120509-148244 GCF_001447785.1 Gekko japonicus | reverse complement strand
AGTAGAAGCTTAACAAAAATTGGCAGGCACTTGAAAGCCAGTTTTTATTAAGCTTTCATAGAACAGAGGCCTTTCTGTAACAACTTAACAGCTCTGACTTAAAGTATTTATTTAATATAAATAAAGTGTTCAGAATAAAACATGTATTAGCCATTCAAGCCCCCAAGACTGGTTTGTGTTCGCTTCAGAAGACTAATGTGGATCCCCCCTCCAGCCTTAACACAGATGTAGGTAAGATCCCCTCTCTTACCTATCCAATATGCCCCACCAGGGGTCATTTCGTAGAAAAAGAAGGGCAGGAGCTCATTAGCATAACTTATTAGCATAACTTGTTTGCATATGCCACACCCCCTGACATCACCGGAAGTGTGTCAGAAGGCAACACCCACTGCTCAGGCTCCACTGGACTGTTTTGGATTGCTAGCTATTGGGGGGGGGGACGTGCAGATCTGCCCTCACAGAGGAGGGAGAGCTTGTACCTGAATAAAACTTGGTCTTAAAGGTGCTGCTGGACTGTTTTGGATTGCTAGCTATGAGGGGGGGGAACACGCAGATCTGCCCTCACAGAGGAGGGAGAGTTTGTACCTGAAGGCGGGGGGGGGGGTCTCTGCAATTTACCTGGCTGCTTCTTGCTCTGACTGAGGGCTGCTGGGAGCAGGGGATGGGGCTTGTTGCATGTGCCCGCCCACTGGACTCCTTACTGCCGGAGCTCCGCTCCTGTGCGCTCCTGCAGGAATTGAGCCCTGTGCCCCACTAGTCCCACTGGAATCCACCCCGATCCTCACAATTCTGCTGCAAAGCAGGACTTAAGCAACCATGAAAATGACTCTATCCCAGCAGAGGAAAAGCCACTCACTATTCTAAGCAGCCAAGCCTTTCAAACTGCCACAAGTTTCCTTCCCGCACATGCATCCACTTGGTCCAGGAGAGGCTTCTATCTGGACAATCACTGAAGAACCCATGGCTAGAGATGAACTGGTCAAGGTACAGCTACTGCTGCTGTAAGCAGTTAGCCCAAGCCTCAAGCAGACAGATGTGAATGATCCTCCTTTCCCCTCTCCAGCTGGGTGTGTGTGTGAAACTTTGAGCAAGACTGTTAAATAGTGGGTTCCATGGATGAACAAACCCCAAGTACAGTGATCAACTCTACTTTATTAGTGATTTCTATATGGTGCTTTCAATGGTGCGTCATGGAGCATTGTGGAGCGGAAGGGCGAGAGACATGGCAGGCTGGGTGTGGTAGTTGCAGGACCTCTTTGCTGTCGGATGTGTCCGAGGAGATGGTGGCCTGGTGAACTGCTGCGGAATGGCGGTCGGCCTTCTGGTTGCCACCCTCCCGGGTCTTCTCGAACGCTGCAGCCACTTGGAGTGCCTTTTAGAGATTAATGCCCTCTTGGCTGATGAGCTTGCACCGGAGCTTCTTGTCCCTTAGGCCAAACACAAAACAGTCTAGGAGTGCTTCCTTGAGGTTCATGTACTCACAATGGAGTGCCAGTCGACACATGGAGGCAACATAGTCAGAGGCCAATTCACTGGGCCTCTGGCTCCTCTCGAAGAAATTGAGTTGGGTGTGCTTGGGTGCGAAGTGGTCGGTGAGTGTATTGATGAGGCTGTTGAAACTGGTGAGTTTCAGCATGGTCAGTGCAATGAGGCCTTGCACTAGCTCCAGGGTGGTGATCCCACAAGAGCTGAGCAACAGAGCCTTCTTCTTAGCAGCAGCATCGATATCTTGGAACTCCATGAAGTACGTTAGGCATTCCACCCAGGCTTCCCATTTCTCTGGGTGAGTGGGGTTGAACTCAGGCAACAGTCCTGGAGCGGCAGCCATGGTCCCGGTTGCGATGTGATGCATGTGGCACTGGAGCTCAATATGCGGTGCAATGCAGATGGGCACTGGGCTGGCTCAGCAGGATCCCACCTTCATCACCACTGTTAAATAGTGGGTTCCATGGATGAACAGACCCCAAGTATGGTGATTAGCTCTACTTTATTAGTGATTTCAGCAAGGAGAAGGAAGACAAAATCCCAGGCAGAAGCCTGGTTTTTAAGCATGCAAAAAACAACACTCCCACTCCCAACAATAGGCTACTTACATTACGTTGTTTCTCTACTGGTCCATTCTAGGATCCTAGCCAACTATTGCTTTGTGGACGCAAGCTCAACCCGACCCCAGGGCTAGTTTAGGGTTGACTCATCCTTAGTACACAACAAGGGCTGAGCCCTTTCTGTAGATGTTTTTGCTTCCCTGTCTGCCCCTGATCATGGGAGACCACCTAGCAGCAGCCCCTGACCACATCTGGTGCTTGCTACAGCATCGAGGGGGGGAAATAGCCCCCCCCCAGCTTCTAGTGAATGCCAGAGTGTCAAGTCAATGACGTGACTTCTAGGTTTGCCCCAGAAATTATATCACATTATTGACATGATGTTCCCCCATTCCCCTGCCCCCAATCTCCTGCTGGATGCCAGTCCTAGTGCAGGGATGGGGTGGCTTTAGAGTGGAGACTGGCAACAATCTGCTGGAGTGGCCTGATGCCACCACTGCCCAGTGTGATTCTAGGGATTGCAGAGAGGCCAGCAGATAGGTGATTAGGGGCTCACCACCATGGGGTCTCCCTAGCATAGGGGTAGCTTGCAATGATGCCCTGAGGCTAAGACTAGTATCGAAGCAACACTGGCTGATTTTGGAGCTAGGGTGACATTGCCCAGAATACCAGTCATGGCAATACCAAAATCTGTGGTAATTTGCTTTAAAATTAAATGCTTAATAGATGCATAGTAGTCTTTAATAAACCTGCTTTAACCTATATCTGGAGTTTTCTCTCTTCATTTCACACTGTGGGAACAAAAGCCTCTTACACAGTGGTGGAGTTCCATATATGAAGACCTGTTTCTTAATGTAAAATAGGGCTCATTGAATCACAGCAAAATGTAGAGAATGATTAGTGATCATTGAAACTCTTCATTATGAAGAATCAAATAAATATTTCATTATTGGCAATGCTGTCGATTGTGGGGAAATGTCTAAAAATAACCAATGTGATCGGGTAAGACTTTCAGATACAATTCATCTCTTCTAGAACAGCTATCTTAATGTATCCTATTCTACATGTTCAAGGTAATGAAATACTGGGGAAGACACTGACAAATGTTAATGATAAATGAAAAATAATGGGAACAATTTAACAGACTGAAACATCTCAAAATACCTCTCATTTCACCTTGGAAAGGGAGGCAATTCAAGGGACATTTATTTTTGTGTCAGAAAGGACTTGGAAAACAGACTGCCCATCTTTAAAACTCTTAGTACAATTTCTTAAAGATTTCAGTATTTGGTTTTTTTACTAGAATTGCATGCCCAATTGAAAGAAGAAGAACTGAGCATAAAAGATGGCTTCTGCATGCACATCAGAAACCAGGAGTGTAAATAAGATGCACTTTAAATGCTGGTGGCACTTTAAATGCACTCCACTACTCATAAGGAGCTGTGAATTAAGATTTATTGATTTTACAAAAATTATATCCCGCCTTTCTGCCCTCACTAAGGAGGCTAACAAATTTAAAATACATAATAAAAACCACATTTTAAAACCATTAAAACCATTTCCACCCATATGTATATTTGAATGCATATGCCATTGAAAGAAATTCAATACAGGTAAATGACTTCCACTTTCAGTTGTGTGTCTGATTTATACACGGAAACCTGCCTCCTCATGCAGCAGTCCCTTCTGGCTCTACTGTGAATAAAGAAAGCTAGACCATATATAAAGATGTTAGACTTTCTGCTCACAATTTGCTAACTAACAAACAAGTAAACTGTTCAATTTGAAACCAAATAGGGACCTACAACACAAACAGTAGTTAAACCTTCGTTAATGAAGGACAAATGCTTATTGTGCTTTCCACAGGAAAACAATCTTACCTCTGTTCATTATATATTTATGAAAACAATGTTTGAAACATAGTAATAATAGGTGTTATAGTATTACTGAGCATGAAAGGATACAAATGCAGCTACTTTATCTCTCTAAATAAAAACTAAGGTTAACTCAGGCAACAGGTGTATATGATGCCTTATATGTGATCTTGTATGCAGTTAACCAGTTCCATCTCTTAATAAAAAGAGTCTTGCTTTCCTATGGCAAATCTATGATTAACGTTAATTTGCAGGTAATTGGCTAATTACATGTTATGCAGCTGGCATGTGAGAAACAAATAAGCTGAAGGCATTTCTGATGTTACCACTTAGAAGTTTTGTAGTTTTTAAAGAAAGAAGAGCTACAGTTCTGATCATGCAGCACAGTGGCCAAAAATACCAGGTGCCATCAGGAAGTCGATCAGTGGGGCAAGGACACTAGAAACCCTCCCACTGTTCCCCCCCCCCAAAAAAAACCAAGAATACAGTGCATCACTTGCCCCAGCCTGAGAGTTCCTATCTATACCTTGTGGCTAATAGCCACTGATGGACCTCTGCTTCATATGTTTATGCAATTCCCTCTTGAAGCTGTCCATGCTTGTAGCCATCACCACCATCTCCTGTGGCAGTGAATTACATGTGCTAATCACTCTTTGGGTGAAAAAATACTTTCTTTTATCTGTTCTAACCCGACTGCTCAGCAGTTTCATTGAGTGCCCACGAGTTCTTGTATTGTGAGAAAGGGAGAAAAGTACTTCTTTCTCTACCTGCTCTATCCCATGCATAATCTTGATCATGTCACCCCTCAGTCATCATTTCTCCAAACTAAAGAACCCCAAGCGCTTTAACCTTTCTTCATAGGGAAAGTGTTCCAACCCTTTAATCATTCTAGTTGCCCTTTTATGCACTTTTTCTAATGCTATAATATCCTTATTGAGGTGTGGTGACCAGAACCGTACACAGTACTCCAAGGTCGAACCATTGATTCATACAGGGGCATTATGATACTGGTTGATTTGTTTTCAATTCCCTTCCCAATAATCCCCAGGATAGTGTTGGCCTTTTCTATTGCAGTCGCACAACTGTCTCAACATTTTCAGTGAGTTATCTACTACGACTCCAAGATCTCTCTCCTGGTCAGTCTCTGCCAGTTCGGACCCCATCAACATTAGAACAGATAAAGGGTACTTCTTCACCCAAAGAGTGATTAGCACATGGAATTCATTGCCACAAGTGGTGATGGCAGCAACAAGCATGGGCTGCTTCAAGAGGGAATTGGATAAACATAAGACACAGAGATCCATCAGTGGATATTAGCCATAAGGTATAGATAGAAACTCTCAGGCTGGGGCAAGTGATGCTCTGTATTCTTGGTGCTGGGCGAGGCAACAGTGTCCTGGCCCCACTGGTGGACCTCCTGATGGCACCTGGTATTTTTGGCCACTGTGTGACGGAATGTTGGACTAGATGTGCCATTGGCCTGATCCAACATTGGCTTCTCTTATATTCTTAAGTTTGTAGCAGGTGTGGTTTACATTGTAAACACCCATGGAAAATGCCACAAGGCAAAAATCATATGCTAAATACGATGGTTTGGATCTAGACTAAAATTTTCTAATGCCAGAATGGAACTTTCCAGCCTCCCAACCCACTGCTGTAGACCACTGATCTCAAAAAAAGTTTGCTATGCGAGGATAGGGGGCCCTGAGGCATGACATGAAAAGGGTTTTCAGGAATGGGGAATCTGTGGAAATTGCCACTTTAGTCTGGATTCAATGCAATGTATTTAGATGAGCTCTTAGTTATGTATTTGACAGGTAATCAGGAAATGGTGGAGGATGTAGGCAGGCTCTCCTAGGTGACAGAAGTCTTAGAGTTCCTTTATATGTGACATTAATCAAAATACAGAAGGGGTCCATAAAGTCATCATGTCCCCTTATATATAATTCTGTTTTGGTCATGAACTGCCCTGAACATTCCAACACGCTCCCAAATCGGTTGGCTCCCTGATCTGTCACTCAGGGGGTCTCCCTGTCCACTGGCTGCGTTGCCTGAGTCCTGCCTCCAACATTCTAAAGAGTTTGCTGTTACTCCCCCCCACCATAGCCAGTGCCTCCAACATTCTAAACAGTTTGCTGTTCCTCTCCCCCCCACAGCCAGTCAGAACACAGAGGTCATTTGCATATGCAGCCTCATTGACCTTTGCCTCTAACATGTTGCTGTTCTGAGGTAAAATGTGTTCTGACAAATACATTTCCCCTTAGTGCCTTGGGGAAAACCATTGTTGCCAATCTCCAGGTGAGGGCTGAAGATCACTCAGAATTACAACTGCTTTCCAGATCACAGAGATCAGTTCCCCTGGAGAAAATGGTGGACTCTGTGTCCTTATATCCTGCTGAGATGGCCCCTGTATGACAGCCAATGTGATGTAGCAATCAGGGCTTCAGAGCACGGTACAGGCTGCAGGTGTGTGTGGGGGTGGGAAAGCTGAAGAGTGAGGGGGAGATCATTGGCTGGGAAAGAGATAGGGTTGCCAACTCCAGGTGGGAAATTCCTGGAGATTTGAGGGATGAAGCCTGGAGAGGGTGAGGTTTCAGGGGCGGGACCTCAGACAGGTACAATGCCATAGACGCCACCCTCCAAACCAGCGAGTCCCTCCTGCGGAACCATTGTTGCCAATCTCCAGGTGGGGGCTGGAGATCACTCAGAATTATAACTGCTCTCCAGGAGGGAGGGGGGAGGAGATGGAAAGCTGAAGTCAGAGGGGCAGATCAAGGTAGGTTGATGGTTGGCTGGGAAGGAGACAGGATTACCAACTCCAGGTTGGAAAATTCATGGAGATTTGAGGGGTGGAACCGGGAGAGGGTGGGGTTTGAGGAGGGGTGGGATCTCAGACAGCTACAGTACCATAGACTCCACCCTCCAAACCAGCCATTCCCTCCTGGGGAACCATTGTTGCCAATCTCCAGGTGAGGGCTGGAGATCATTCAAAATTACTACTGTTCTTCAGGTAGCAGAGATCAGTTCCTCTGGAGAAAATGGTGGACTCCATGTCATTATACCCTGCTTAGGTTGCCACAGCAAATTGACACTGAGTGCCCAAGGGCGGGCCACCCGCCCAGAGCCTCTTTCTAGAGCTTGTTGTATTTATTTCCACAACGGACCTTATCCCTAGTGTATTTATAAATCCTGAACATGGCTGTTCATATGCAGCATATTCAGACTTACTCTGGACACAGAGCTATAGATGCTATGATGTGGGGGATTCAACATCATACAAAGTGTGCACAGCAACATTTGAGACCATTGAAAAAGCAGTGCCTTCAATAGCCTAGACTGAATGCTATCAAGTACATTCTCTTCCAATGATTAGGCAACAGTGGCAGCAATCAGGATCCATATCATGCGGGTTGCAACCTGGACAGAAACTGGTATGATCAGCAAAAACTGGTGCCTAGAAGCCTCTGCCAGATATATTAATACCTTCAGGCACTGGTGGTGGCAATGAGCCAACCATTAGAAACACAAGCAAATAAATATGCTTCATTATTTGATGCAAAGCTTGAAAAAATTGAAGTACTGATGCTGAACTTAAATGTATCACATGAAAGTAAGTCACATTGACTTTGATGAACCTATTTCTATATGAGTTGTTAAGGATAATAAACCCCTGCCAAAAGGAAAACAAAACATTATTTTTCCTTGAATGTATTTTTATTGTTGCTGAAATTATCAATAAATACTGTTTTTTAAAATAAAATGACTGAAATGTAAAATTCCTATTTTACACACTCTAAATCAGTTTTCTAAAATATTGTGACTTTTTTTAAAACAGCAAGCCATAATTTGCAACAATTTAGAACAGAAGAAAGGAAGAAAATGTGTAATTTAAATACTTAAACTTTGCTTAATTCAAGATCAATTTTCTAAGCGTTGCCTAGCAATGGTTTAAGAGATTTGGTTAGCATATTAATTAGTGTAGGTTAGTATAGTAGCATGTCCTATGAAAGTAAACATTTTTCAGAATTCTTCTATAGCACTTAGAAATAAAGGTAACCTAGAGGTTTACAAATGTGTGTTCTGGGCAACTGGGGCTTCCTCTGAATCAAATCGTAGTTCTGTTTTAGAATAATACTTTAATGATCCATTATGATTACGTACTTTTGGACACCGTAGTTAAAATGCAGAGAAATATAGAGAAATATGTTCCAGAATCTTGCATTCGTACATGTAGGAGTTCCATAACTAGTGCCTGATCTGGAAACATTTCACTGAAGGTAGTAACATTTGAATACCACTATTCTAATTGGCTATTTCTTTGCAGAAACCACTAAATCATGGTATGATGCCCCTGTCCACTTCCATCCCTCAGAGGCAAGATTTTCCCTCTGTTTTTCTTTCCCTTTTTTACTGAGCCGCCCTAGTTGTCTGTTTTCTTCTTTCCTGAAGAATTCTGGCTGTCCTACCTTGTCACAGTATAATATTTTGGCTGTTTGCTCAGCCCAGGAACCTGATGGAAGGAATTGGCACCCCCTTTAATTTATATGACTTAAACGGCACTCAATAAATTTTTATATTCCAAATTAACAAAAGATTTTATTCAACATAGAGGGGAAAGGTCAGGTGAAATCAGGGGTAAAATTTTGGTGGTAATTCAATATAGATAACTCTGAGGTAAAATGAGTATATGCACAGACTTTAGTTCTTATGTTTTAGGCTAATGGGAGTTTCTTAACCTGTTCAGAGTTACTTAAAATCTTTATGTTTTTTTTTTTTTTAAGCTACCCTGTCTTCAGGGGATTAAAAAAAAATCTTTATGTTGAGAGGCTTTTGTTCCAATGTTTTCCCAAACACTCCAGTACACTTTCTTTGAGAATTCACTGACTCTTTTGATTTCCAGAAGGCTGGTGCACACTTGTGCACCTGGCTTGTTTTTATGGGTCATTTTTGTGCTGTGGTGATTGGTTTCTATGCTTTATGATTTTATTGTGCTGTCTTACTTGGTGAGCTGCCTTGAAAAGGTCTCTGGAAAGGTGGAATATAAAAGCTCTAAAGAAATAAAAAAACTACATGTAATAAAACTCACATATACCTATGGAAAACCCCAACATTCATTGGTAATTTAGAGAAAAATAAAAACCAAGAAACACAACAGAGAAACTCAGCTCTCTGGATATTTGCAAGGCAATAGTTGTGAAAACAAATATCATACCAGAGGTGTTTATCAGTCTAACAAGATGCAGACCTGTTTTTTAGAATATATAAAATCATGATAAAAAGTGGTGCTGGCATGAGTTCATGCAGAGAAGATGAAGTACTGAGCCTTTCATATGGCTGCACTCCCTCCCTTGAAGCCTCTTTCCTGACTGGAAGACAATCTAAGTCCCACTGGGGAATACTGGTGACTATGTGGAGTTTCTGGGGATAGGAAAACACAAGAAAGTACACTGGGAATGTGGAACTCTATCTGCCAACAGACTACTTTAAATTGCCCCTCTCCCAGCTTTATAACAGCACAGCTTGTATTCCCTATAGCTCTCCATGAAGGCCTAATAAGGCTAGACCTGTCAGGAACACTGGAGCTCCAGTGAAGGTGATGGCTAAAGGATTGCACAGGATTTGTTCATGAGCTTCATCTTGAGTGCAACAACCAGCAGAAAGTGAAATGATGTAAGGGATTCTACTGACTTCCTGTGCTGATCCTCCCCTATAGAGGGATGTTTTGTGTTCTGATATATCTGGGCTTTGTGTTTATTTAGAAGACGTTTGAGCCAGGTGATGAGTAGATTGCCTGGCTCAACAACCCGAACCCAAAATTCTGCCTGCTTCATTATAATGAAGTATTCTAGGTCTGTTGCAAATTCAACCTTTGAATGAAAAAGATGCTTTGAGAAACTGTCCAGTGAGGGACAGAGGTGGGTCCTGAGATGTTTTGTTTTTTTTAAGCATGTACAGTATAATCCCTGGGAAAGCAATTACATCGTCCTAATAGAGTATTCGAGACAGCAGGAGAAAACAAAGAAGAAAGCAGAAAGGAGGGGGGGAACATTCAGATTTTAAAAAACTAGTATGGGAAGGAAGGCAGAGAAAATAAAGGATAGTTAGTAATTGATGGTGAGAAACATTAACATTCCAAACCAGTGCTGCTGGTTTATTATTGTGTGAAAGATAAGTGGAGCAGAGCTGCTCGTAACTGCTGCTGGGCAGCATAAAAGAAACATGGCTACTGTGAGGGTCCTTCAGGGAGAGCAGCAAGGAAATTATAGCTGCCTTTGCCCTCCGTATCTTTCATGAACTTTCAGATTCCCATGTAGGGTATGGTGCTCTGTATAGGGGCGTCTTCAGAATGCTAGATTAGCATCAGTGGCTGCTCTGGTTTCAGCACAGCAGATGGGATCAAGTTAGACTGCCATCTCTGAGCCCTTAGTACCAACCAAACTGTATGCTTCACATTGTCTACTGAAACCAACAAGCCAAGTTAGTCAGGACTAGATTCCACTCCATTGATTCCAATGGGACTTAACTAACTGGATCTGAGCCAGTTACACCACTTTCCCATTTGCTAGGTGTTTCCTTTGGACCCTGTTGAGAAATATTCTTTGACATGTGCTTAGCGGTGTGTTCCTAAGCAGAGTGGCACCATTCTAAACTCACTGACTTCAGTGGATGTAGAAAGATATAATACTGCTTAAGATTCATTGGAAATTGTTCCTGTTGAAATAAATGGAAGTTTTAATTTATATTGTTTTATTTGACTTAATAGTTGCTTTGCCAAATTTTAGTCTGATGTAATATAATCAAGTCATCAAGTCTGATGTTATATAATCAAGTCATGTTATATAATCAACCCAACATTTTCCAGAGCTGTGTTTATTCTCCCAGTGATGTGTTTCTTGCATTGTTTTCTAATTCTGTAATACAGCTGGATTGCATTGTCTACTGTATGCACGGCATTGTTCTACAGCTTTGTAACTCCAGCATTGTTCTATGTATCATACTGTGATTTTAGTGCAACATTCTCTGTGTGCAATGTCTATGAAGTCATTGTAGACTGTATGTATTGTTAGCCGCAATACTGAGTCTCTGTTTAAGTTATGACGGGGGAATGTAGCTGACAGCCAGTTTGGTGTAGTGGTTAAGTGTGTGGACTCTAATCTGGGAGAACCAGGTTTGATTCCCCACTCCTCCACTCACTTGCACCTGCTGGATGACCTTGGGCAAGCCATAGTTCTGGCACTGCTGTTCTTGAAAAAGAGCAGTTTCTGTCAGAGCTATCTCAGCCCCACCTACCTCACAGGGTGTCTGTTGTGGGGAAGAGAAGGGAAAGGAGTTTGTAAGCCGCTCTGAGACTCCTTTGGGTAGTGAAGGGTGGGGTATAAATACAACTTCTTCTTCTTCTTCTTCTTCTTCTTCTTCTTCTTCTTCTTCTTCTTCTTCTTCTTCTTCTTCTTCTTCTTCTTCTTCTTCTTCTTCTTCTTCTTCTTCTGTGTGCAAGCTAGGGATCATCATCCAACTATACCAGAGTCAGAACCCTCTCGGAGCAGCAGACAATAAAACACCAATGTTACAGAATTTTGGGATAGATTCTCTCTTTAAGGAATAAACAAGTTCTCTAAAATTAGTGATAATCTGTTAATGATAAAAGAGATTACATATTTTTAAATATTAAACTATTTATTGAAGATTAAAATAAAATACAATGCAATATTTAGTAAAGCATGAATGAAAAACAATTGCAAAATGATCATTAAGTTTGTGGTGAATCAAGGATTGCCCTTACAAGTTATCTGCCACTTTTGAGTTTATCATTCAAATAATTAAAAATAAAAATGAATGGAGCTCAAGCCAGTTTTAAATATCCTTCAACTACTTAATGGTAAAGATATAAATTGTTTGAATCAATTAAGGGTGCTTTCTGTAAAGTTCCTTCTGGGTCAGAAAAAGCATCTAGCCATGATGACCATTTGCTCATAATACTAGTAGAGGTAACCTGTCTAACTTGCTGTGCAATCCAGTCTGAGGTCTTTCCAGTAAAAAATATTCCCATACCTTTTGGTAAAACTGATGCATTGGGGGGAGTGTCTGTAATTTCCAATTTGAAGCAAGCACATGTTTTGCTGCTGCTAAAAGGGTGGAAATTGAGTCTTTAGTATTTTGAGGAATCCTTATTCTTGGCCATAAGTCCAAAAGAATTAAAGCTGGGTCTTTAGGGATACAATGAACTGTTATCAAATGAATTTATGATATGATTTCACTCCAAAATTGATTAACCGTACTACATGACCACCAACAATGGCAAAAAGGGCCTTTTGCTACACATAGTTTCCAGCATGATAACGACATGTACGACATGCATATGAGCATTTTGATAGGGTGAGATGCCAATGAAGCAAAAATTTTATTGCCTGTAGTTGATTAGGTAAGGAACGTGAGGTATAACTTGATGAAGTCCAAATCTTTTCCCATTGATAAGTAGTAAGATTTATACCTAGATCTTTTTTGCCATGCCACCTGGTATGATGTTAAAGGGAGTTTTGCATCCAGTAATAAAGCTTTATAAAGGGTTGAAATTAGGTCTTTTAAGCAAAGAGATTTAGAGTTCATACAATGTTCCAAACTTGTAAGAGGTCTATTCAAAGTTTTCCATAAAGTAGGAAACTGAAACAAATTGGAAATTTGAAGATATTCAAACCAAGGTAGACTGGAATCACATGATTGTTCCAAAGTTACTTTCTCTCTAAGTCGTCCATTGGAAGAGATAGATTAGTGGAGTGCCAAAGAGGGTAAGCATGCGATGACAATCTCGGTGGAAACCATGACTGCCCTAGAAAGGTAGCCAAAGGAGATGTTGCAGGAGCCATTTTGTCTTTAGAGTTGTCCCATGTTTGAAAGGTTGATTCCAGAAAGGGGTGTATAATATTATTTGAGAATCTGCAATTATGACGAATGTTGAGAAGAATGAGAGGTTAGATAGTCTTCTTCAATTATTTTCCAGTCTGCTTGAAAGGAAGAATCTTATTGCTTGGTTAAGTTAGCTAGGCTGACTGTCTCATAATATGCCTGTAGATCAGGAATCACCAGACCACCGTTCTTAGCTGGACAAGGCATGGTCTGAAACCCAGTTCTCGGTTTCTTAAAAGTCCATATAAAGCTGTTTAGGCTTTTTGCCAGCCTCATAGTAGGGCAGCAGGTAGATACGCAGGAAGAGCTATAAAGCAGAAAAGAAATTTTGGAAGTATAAATTATTTTACTCTGTTTATTCTTTCAGGCCATGTTAATAATTTTGTTGTCCAATGATTGAGAAGATTTAGAATAGATTTGTAAGCATCCATGTGATTTAATTTAACCAAGTCCGATAAGTTAAGGGGAATCTTTACACCAAGATTACATTTTTAACAACTGAACGAACTTCTATGCTAAAAGTAAATCTTTGTAAAAACCTTAATATTGTCTTAATTGATTATCTAAATCTAAATTTTTTTCTTACATGTAGGAAAATTTCATTGTTTAGTTTTTCAATTAATTGATCCTTACTTAATGCTTGGATTCAATTAGAGAAATCATAAATTTATCTTTGATTAAGTACTGGAAGACAGAATGTTGCAAGATGAACACTAGACTTATAAAGAAGTCATTTTGGACTCAAATCACCATGTCAGTTTTAGATGGAATAAAACAAATTTTGAAAACACAGGTCGCAGATTTTGAACATATAACTTTGAAATTATATTCCACAAAAAAGGAATTTGATACTAGATTAACAAATTAGATCAGCATTTGGTCGGTCTTGAAAATCTGAAAACCACGCTATCACAATATACAAAAACCACAGAGCAAATTCAAGGAAATGTATTTTAAAATGTAAAAAAACATTCTGGACCAACTGAGAATAGAAAATGAGCAATAGAAAGCAGATCAAAAGCAGAATCATAATGAGTTAATTGAAATTTGGTTCAAAGATCAGAGAATCATTGTCATCATATATATAAAACATTAAATTTCATGTAAAAAGCCAGCTATGGGGTGGTGCTATGGCTCAGTGGTTCAGTATCCAGTATTCAGTATTCTACTTTACATGTAGAAGATCTCAGGTTCAGACCCCAGAATACCCAGTTAAAAAAGGATCAGGTAGTCGACTGTGCGACTGAACAACAACAAAAAAGTGCATATGCAAGACCTCTATCTGCGATACTGAAAGGCACTGCCAGTCAGAGTAGGCCATAGTCTCTTTAATGGACTAGTGACCTGACTTGATAGACTAGTGATCAGGCAGCTTCATGTGGTCAAGTGTTCACACGTTTCATACATTTATAAAAGTGAGGTCTTGTACTTGTATTTATTGGTTGAGTCAGTGAGTTCATAGAAATCAAATGTGATCCCACAATAATCTCTTGTGTCAGTAATACTGTCTTACTTGGTGATGTAGATCAATACTTTTGTTTTTTACTTTAAAAAGAAAGTTGCACAGAAGTTTGACAATGTTTTATATTCATTCACAACATCCTCTGAATGGTTTCCAACTTTTTCTCCCCATAACGGACCCACAACACCTGTGTCGACTTCAAGCTTGGCAGCTGTAGTAAAGTCTTAAATTGGCTTTTCTGCTCAGGTTATTATAACTAATTAGAGCTAATGAACTGCTTGCAGAATCTGCTAATTTGGTAGAGTCCAATTTTGCTGCTCCTATTAAAGTCAATGGGATTTTTCCCATTGGGCCATTGGGAGTGTGCAATTTCAATATGAGAGTATCTCTTACTGCTGAGTACAGGAAAAGGCTGAAAAGTTTAAAATATGGTTAACGTTTCTCTGTTTGGTTAGCATATTATTTTTCTTGCCAAGTGCCATTTTTCTTTGGTTCTCCTTTAACTGCGTGAGTATGGCGGCCTGTTGACAAGATCAATGTCTTTTGAGAGTAAAAGATCTTTACATTGCCATATGGGATCTCAACCAGGCCCATCTTACAATTGTAGAAGCTATGAATTAAGAGTACAAGTCTCATCCAGTGTCTGATGTATTGTTTAAAATGTGTCTTTTACCTAAAAGCAGCAGTATCATAGACAAAGAATTGCAGCTGAGTAAAATGTGGAACACTATCTAAGGAAGGAACATTTCATGATCAGATAATCATTTCCAACAAAGGATGAATGAGCTTTTCAGTAGTACTAGTTTTGGGAATCTCATCTGTTATATGTGGTATTATACATGTGTCACAAACTGAATGTGCAGGCAGTAGCTTACTCAAACATCAGAAAAAACGATGCATCCATTTGGCAGTGGAAATTGTAATAGCAAAACATGAATGCAGAAGCTGTTGTTTGATATGTGGTTCTTCTCTGTGTGCTTAATCATTTCCTTCCATTAGGTACAGGATACTTGAGGTGTGTGTGTGTGTTTGTGGATTTAAACCAATTCATCCAAATCAGGATGCCATATCTCCTTGGTTTTGAATCTTAGCTTTCTACAAGGGATGCCAGCCTTCAGGTGCGGGTCTGTAGCCAGGAATTTTTTTTAGGGGCACTAACTTAATTAACAGATGAAGAGGAGTTCGATTTATTAAGTACCTTGCCTTGCCTCACCCACCCACCAGGCTCTTCTTCTCCCTCTTGCAGAGGGGAGTTTGTTTTTCAGCAACAGAAAAAGAGAAAAGGACATGGGGATGCCCCAAAATTACAGATCATCTCCAGACTACAGAGATGACTGGTGCCCTTCGAGTGAAGTAGGTGCTGGCATTTGCTCCCCCCCCCAAACCTCAGGATGAACCACGAGGGTGGGGGGAGCCAAATAAAGCTAAGGGCAAAAACACTAGCTAATGGGGAGACTGGCATGCTCCACAGTTCAGCACCACATCAGCTCCCCACCTTCCCTCCCTCTTCTGAGACCATGTGGTGTAGTGGTTATGTGTAGTGGTTAAGTGCGCAGAATCTAATCTGGGAGAACTGGGTTTGATTCCCCACTCCTCCACTTGCAGATGCTGGATGACCTTGGGCAAGCCATAGTTCTGTCAGAGCTGTTCTCTCAAGGACAGTTCTGGAAAGAGCTCTTTCAGCCCCACCTACCTCACAGGGTGTCTGTTTTGGGGAGGGGAAGGGCGGGGTATAAACTCAAGTGAAGGGCGGAGTATAAATCCAATCTCTTCTTCTCTTATTCTTCTTAAATTGGCCGAGAGTGGGGCCTTTTTTTGCCTGCTCTGCATGGTTGGAAGGGATGAGGTATAAATGGGACTGGTAAAGCTGCTTAGGTCCTAACTGGGAAGGTGGGAAGAGCATGAGCTGAGGGGATTTATAGTTGGTATGCACCCCAAGATATCAGCGATGGAGGGGTCCCCTCAAACTGGTTACCTATCAGCTTGGCAGTTTGGGGGGCTCACTGGGGGCTACTTCAGGGTTGGGGGGGACATATAATGGGCCTTAAGGCTTAGCAATCATGGGTGGGACTATGCCCCTCCATCCCCTCTACACACTAGCATGCGGGCCGTGAAGAGAAAGGTTTGGAAGGATTCTGGACCTGACTCTGAGCCGGGGTGGTTTTGCCCTGTTAGGAAGCACTTGCCTTGCAAGCCCAATACAACCCATGCTTTAACATGTTAACTAAGTTGTGCAGACCAGCTTGTGTGTAAATAAGGTTCCCAGTTTAACCCATAATTTATGTCATGTTTCATTCAAGGGGTGGGTGGGCAACAGATCACCTGGAGAAAATTGATACTTTGGAGAGTGGATTCTATGGAATTGTACCCCACTGAGGTCCCTCTCCCCCCCAGGCTCCATCCCCAAATCTCCAGGAGTTTCCCAACCTAGATTTGGAAACCCTACCCCCCCCCATCCCCAGAAATTGGCCGGGGGGGGGGCTTAGGAACACCACTTTGTTCAAATAAGAAATTTTATGTTGGAACAAGTCATAGCTAGAGGGGGTAATGGAAGTGGTCATTTTAGAAGTCGTCACTCTTGTTGTTCAGCTTTTGGGGAATTGTATCAGTTTCCCAGGTCCAAGCTACATTTCCCATTGCCTTTACTTTATTTTCCTCTTATAGAAAAGTTGTTGGTTATCCACAGTGTCTTTCTTTGCAGCAACTGAACCTGATAGCTTCAGTATCTTGCAATGCGTTTCTTATTTATTTACTTTTCATCCTGCCCTTTCTCTAAAGAGTTCAGAGCCCCTTTTGTCCTCACAACACTCTTGCTAGGTGTGTTAGGCTGAAAGACGGTAACTGATAACCCAGCAGTTTACAGGGCTGTGATACAGACTTGATCTTGGGCCTCATCAATCCTAAACTAAGATTACAATGACCTAGCAGATTGGCTGTTATGCAAGTAGGAAACAAGACAGTCTCACATGAACAGGAGTCAAGGGAGAAGTCAAGGAATATTAGGGTCTTATTAAGCAGATACCTTGCACACTAGGTTTTAAAGGACTATGGAAAAGAGGCAGGGGACACTGACAATTAACAGCAAGTCGGTGATGCAGGTGGACTGAATAGCTGAAAAGGCATCCCTGGCTCAGCCTCAGAGGACACAGCCATTTCTAGTTGCAGTTCCTACATATTCAAGACTCTTACTGCAGTGGGGAGAGTCTCTTAATTTGTTGGCTGATGGAGTACAAAGAAGTCCCATTGGATTGCCAGCTGGACACAGTCTTGGTGTTCTGTGACTGTTCTGGGATGCTAAGCTGATTTGCCTGTTATTTTGGCTGCCACTGCTGTTATGGTTTCTGTGGTGTGGCTGCTAAAAAAGCAACTGATGTCTTGGTTTCTCAGGTGGATATGGCTGTTGCTGCTTGACTCAGTGTACCCATACATACAATCGCCTTGTCAGAGACATAACTAGCTATTTTTGCTTTTTAGGCAAGAATTTAAAATTGTAGGGAGGCCCCATTCATAGTAGTTATTTTGGTTAAAAAGTAAATATGTAAATAACAAGAAACAAGAATGGTAAGACACTGTTTATTTTCTTATTTATTTAAAACATTTGTATGCCATCTTTCTACATGATCAGGGTCCCCAAGGTGGTATACATAAAACTATTAAAACTTATGAACAATTAAAACATTTAAATTATTACATCCAATAAAAACACATAAATTTAGTCATGAGATCTGCATATACAATCAATGAAAATATAAGTGAATATATAACTCATTATTCAAAAAATATAACTTTAACAGGTATGACTATTTCTTATAGTTGAACTTTTTGTGCTTCCAGTGAGGCAAACTCATCAATAATTGCATCAAAATTAATATTATTTAGTACCTCTTGCTCCACTGATTTGATTGATTTTATTTGATTTATTAAATTTCTACCCTGCTCTCCCAGCCACGGCCAGCTCGGGGCAGCTTACATAAAATACAGCATAAAATTACAATAGTATAGGTTAGAATTAAACAACGTCAATTAATACAAGTAGACAATGCTAAAACCATAAAACATAATAAGTGCATAATAAAACATAACAAGATGGATGTGTTTGTTGACCTCTCCAGACCCAGGGATGCTCAAAGGCAGTTTTAATTATTTTAAGATTAGTGAGGCTGCGATCATACGCACAATTAGACCCGACGTAGGTGTGAATGCTGGGCAGATTTAAAGTGTGACTGGAACCTGAAACTTCTTTCACAAGAAGCCCCAGTTACTAGCAAGCACTGCTACAATTGGAAACTGGGCAGTGGGTGCTGCAACCCTTGTGACTTTCTGATTGATCAATACATTCAATAAGAACATATTGGCAAAGCCTGTCCATCTTTCCTTATTTTAATATGCATCACTGTCTTTCTGTAGTTTTTACATTGGGCAGCTGTAGGCTTTGGCCCAGAAAACAGCCTGTGCCTTTAAGAAGAACTGGGAAAAAGCTCTCCAATTTGAGTGTAGGAGGAATTGGCTGAGGTCCAGAAAGAGAAGTAGTCATGAAGACTAAGGAGGGAGCTGACAGCCTGTAAGACCGAGACTGATAGTAAATTCAGTAATTTACTTCTACTATAAAGGGGGCAAGCACCCCCTCAGCCTTGTGCACCCCAGGCAAGCACCTCACTTGTCTTGCCCTTGTTACGGCTCTGCACCTTGCCCTGACTCCAGCCTCCTTCTTCCAGTCTTCAGTCCTTTCATTCACTGCTGAAACATTGCCTCACATGGCCCACATGGAACATGGAAATATGGTGGGACCTGGAGCTCTCCTGGTATTACATCTGATCTCCAGATGACAGAGACCAGTTTCCCTGGAAGAAACCGTGGCTTCAACAGATGAATGCTATGACTGAGCCCCTTCCCTTCCCCAGACTCCATCATCTCTCTCTTCCCCAGACCTTACCACACCCAGCCTTCACCCTCAAATCTCCAGGAATCTCCCAGCCCCGGGTTGGCAACTTTGGAGGAAAGTGTCACACAGCTGCAGCATCTGTGGCACCCCCCCATAATATTATAAACGTTGATAATTCCTGTTTTGTAAGATGCAATCTGACATTTCCACATCCTCAACACTAGAACTAGGAATTGCTAAAGCATCAGCTGGTGATAAATACATTATTTAATCTGCAGACAAGGATGTTTTTACTGTCACCATGAATGATAAATAGCTGTGATGCACCGCAGCTGCTGAAGGATGTGAATCACTGTCAAAGATTAAGCCTAGATCTCATATTTAGTAGGATCAAAAGGGATTAGAAGCATTTGGAATATGGAATTATACCATAATTGGGTAAATGGAAATACATATTTCCTGTGCAAATATTATCCATGTTATAATGCTTTAAAATGCACAAGAGAAATGCATCTCTTTGGCAGATTAATTTGTTCTGGTTCAATTACAGTGTTTTGGTGATGTTATTTATATTCCTCTGACATGTGCACATCTTAAAAATTTAAATCCTTCTTTCAGTATCACCCCGTGCTGCTCCAAACTCTTTGCTATATTCCAGCAACCCCCCCCTTTTACTTCCTACTTCTCCAAACATCTGCTCTAGCCCACATCCTTTGCTTACTCTGAACTGATTCATTTTAGCATGCCAGTCAGAGCTTAGTTGTTGTAGAGGCCAGAGTACCTAAGACTACAAGGATGTATCTGAACCACAGCTCTTCTGTGTTGTGATTAATGGGGACTTGGCATTAGTGCTGGAGCTGATCTGGGAAGCCCCTGACCAATATGGTCCCAACGTTTAAAGCAGGGGTGGCCAAACTTGCTTAATGTAACAGCCACACAGAATAAATGTCAGATGTTTAAGAGCCGCAAGACATATGGCTGCCAGACTCCAGGTGTAGCCTGGAGATCTCCTGCAATCACCATTGATCTCCAGGCAACAGGGTGCACTCTAGGGCATTGCACCCTGCTGGAGTCCCTCCCTTCCTCAAAGCCCGCCCTCTCCCAGATCCACCCCCAAAGTCCCCAGGTATTTCCCAACCCAAGACATGAACAAATATCACACACACATTTTTATTGGGAAATAAGCAAATTTGCTTTTTATAAAAATTAAATTGGACTGTGGGAAAGAGCCACATGCAGCTCCAGAGCTGCAGTCTGGCCACCCCTGGTTTAAAAGGTGTTTAATTCTTAGAACTGAATCCAGTTACTATCCTTCCACCTAACTCCTCAGTGGGCTTGTGCTTAATACAAACCTGGAAAGGAAGGCACTATGGGATGGGGGGGGGGAATCATTTCCCTTCATGGTCAGTTAGTGATCAAATGAAAATTCTTACCTGGCTGCTAATTGGGACATGTTGGCGAATAGAGAGAATTCTCTTTCCAACTTAGAACTGTAATTCTCATATGGAGGAGATACGCCAGTGTGTACGGACACTTGGAATCCTGATGTAGCATAAATTGAGTGTGCCAGCTTCATTGGCATCATCTTTCTCTTGTCTTCCTGCCCAATGTGCATATAGGATTGCCAAGTTTGGATTTCTAAAAATTCTGGTACTGGATAGGACCTGGTGCTGGTCATGAGTTGACACCACTGAGGAAAGTGGGTGTGGACAATCGCATAGCTGTCATTGTCACATTGCCCTATTGCTGTGCTGTACCTCCCATCCTTCCTTCCTTCCTTTTCCCAGTTTAACAGACCTGGGGGACAGAGCTGTGGGGGGGTAGTTATAAAAAAAATGTATTTGTGTTCAGAAATCTGTCATGCAGCAGGAGAGCTGAAGAACCTGACACCATAGTGCACATGTTAGCTATGCCACTTAACAATGTGCACCTCGTGATTTAGAAACTTTCTATGCTGCCTTCCCATAGAAGAGGCTGCCCAAAGTGGACAAATCCTCCCCATTCATTGTCAACTAGGCTTTTATTTATTTACTTATTTCATCTATAATTATATCCCTCTGTTTCCCTCTAATGGGAACCCAAAGTGACTTACACTGTTTTTCACTCTTCTATTTTAGGCTTTTACATAAATTTCAACAACCAACCCTGATCAGGGTCGCCAACTTCCAGGTGGGGGCCTGGAGTTCTCTGGAATTACAACTAATTTCCAGACTACGTAAATCAATTACCCTGGAGAAAATGGCAGCGTCAAACCAAGAGTTGTCAGGGTTGCCAACTCCAGATTGGGAAATTTCTGGAGATTTTTGGAGTGGAGCCTAGGAAGGCTGGGGTTTAAGGAGGGAAGGGACCACCTTCCAAAGAGATCAGTTGTAATTTTGAGAGATCTCCAGGCTCAGAGGTCAACCTTGGTCATCCCTACTCTTTCTCTCTCCCCCTTACCAACCTCCAGGTGGGGCCTGGAGTTCTCCCAGTATTAGAGCTGAGCTCCCAACTACAGAGGTCAGTTCCCTTGGAAGAAATAAAGGTTTTGGAAGGCGGTCCCCGCTGAATTTCCTCCCTTCCCCAAACTCTGTCCGCCTCCCGTCAGGAGAGACAATGTTTCCTGTGAGGATGCAATAGAAATTCTTTCCTCAAATGCAGCAAGATTGTGAAAGCACAACTGGGTGACAACCTGCCAGACCTGGAGTGTCGGTAGGCAAGTCATCCTATTAAAGACAACTGGATTCAAATAATACATACGGCGAACATTTTTTTTGTTTTGTTTTAAATAGTTCGCGAGACTGGCAGGGTTTTAAAGAGAGGACTAGGCCCAAGAAAAGCCACGGGCTTCCTTGTTTTTTTTCCTCAACCACGGCTATTCTGTATACGATCCAGCAGGTGGCGCCGGATTTCGATTATTCCCGCCGAGCCCGAGAGGCAAGCGCCCATACACAGCTCTAGACTTACACAAGCGCACACAAAGCGGCTGGGCGAAGCTTTACCGTGGCTGCCGGTGTCTTGCTCCAACCCCAAGCCAGAAGCGATACACGCCGCGGCAGCACAAAAGAGGCTGAAGCGAGTGGCGTGTACAGAGAGCAGCAAAACCCTCTGGCCGAAGGTAAGCAGAGCTGGAGCATCCTGGCAGGCAAACTTAAGAGGCTGGTCGCCTTCTTCCCTTACTGAAGGGACTGGTGGCATCCGCGTCTCTGTCTGGTCTTCTTTATATGCTCAGCTGGAGGGGCGGAGGTGGAAGGCTTCTTTTTGGGGAGGAGGGGAGGGAAGGCAGGGCCCCCGGAGCTCCCAGACAGGTCTGGCTCGGGAAGAGAAATCCTACTTATTCCAGTCAAACTTTCCTGGGAATCTAGCCTGCCTTCTCGGTACCACTGCTGCCTTGGCAGTTTTCTTTCGATCACTAGGTTGCTTTCAGTACAATGGAAACCTTTGGGAGGCGATTGGAAGCTGACACGGGAGCAGGTGGGAAGAAGCTCAGCTTCCTCTTTATCAAATAGGTGGCTGTCTACCACACTTTGCCCCTCCTAGTGGTATGGAGCGAGTTGTGTGTTCTATTGTGACTAAGACAGGTCTTCTCTCTCTCCCCCCCTTTCCCTCTCCCTTTGCAGATGCATAGGATATTGGCAATAGTTGTTTGGTGTTTCCTGCGAGTGGAAGGCAGGCATCCAGAAATCATCACTGGTAGCAGCAACAATGGCAATTTCTTGGACAATGATAAATGGCTGACCACTGTTTCCCAATATGACAAAGATAAATACTGGAACAAGTTCAGAGATGTAAGTACTCCCGTATGTTCTCTGCTTGGAAATTGGGGTGGGGGAGTGTTGATGCCTGTGTTTGGTAATGCAGCTGTAGTTTAGGAGCCCACTGAACCTTTGAAATCAGTTGTGTTTGTGATATTAGTCCTCTGGGTATGGTTAGCTAGATGTTGGTTTTCTGTTTTCCCACAGGGACTAACTTTCAGAGAACTTTCTGTGCCTGTTGTTTAAGAGATTAGTGACTGTGAAATACAGCCTGCAGGGGAAAATATTATTTACCCACTTGAGCCACAAGGTGGTAAACAGTGAAGATTTCTCCCAGGTGCATGTTACTGAAGACCAAAGTAGTAATGTTTTGGGGAGTATTTGTTATGGTCTTCATATTTCTGTTACTTGGAATATAAAAACTCAGGACTGTTTTGACATATACTTAGTCTGCGTATTATATTGCAATTTTGCGGCCTCTCCTGTATGGAAGGAAGAAGAAAAGAATCATGAGTTATGATGACAGTTCATAAATAAAACTTTGAGAGACATGAATACTTCAGAATTGTTCCTTGAGGTGGCCAACCAGACCAGGATCAACAGTTAATAGGAGGCAATGGACTTGGAGCATGGAATGGGTCAGCATTACATACCTGAGGCCTAAATTAGCCCATTTAGAATTTTCGGGGGGGGGGATATTGTGATGTCAGTCCTAGACTTTCTAATTGTGTCTGGCTTATGTAGTAGGTGTATATCAAGGCAACAAATGAAGTAAGCTGGTTTTACTATGTGGATTGTAAGAAGATGGTTGGGAAACTTTTTGCCAACATGTATTATTTTAAAAACCAACCATGGTGATACCTGTTACATGTTGTGCTTTGCTGGGCCCTTTTCTTAAAGGCAGGATATTGAAATGAAGATGGCTCATATTCATTTACAGTTTCTGGAAATAAGCTGAAAGCTAGTTTTTTAAAAATGGATCACATTCAAGTAAAGGACTTAAATATATTCATGTTTGACGTGTTATGTTTCAGTGGGCAATTCAGTCTGACAAATGATTGATCTGTATGGTCAGAAATCAATAGGCGTCGTAGAGCTGAATCCAGGTGGTTCTGATTTGTAGCCTTAATTATTCAACAAAAAAACCCAGCTTAAAATCTATTGTACATTGTGTCTGCAAGCTAAAACACTCTTAATGATTATGTTTATTATATTCAAGCATGCAAATGTCAGTGACTAGATAATGGAAATGAAGTTTTTTAATGTAGATGGGCTGTTGCTGCTGTAGTTGAAAATCCTATCCAAGAGGTTACAAAAGATTTATTTTCACCATTTCAAATTCATGCTCTTCAAATACCACCTCTGTGCTTGACTGGTAAGGAATGCATGACCTTGCTCAGAAAAGAACAGGGGGGCACATGCTCAATGGGTGAAGTATACATGCTCTGAGAATGGAAATCAGCAAAACTCTTCTATAGTTGTGTTCTCTTAACAGGAATATTTTCATTATTGTTGAAAATGTATGAGTCTTACATATAAATCCATTGCACTTAGTAGCCCACACATTTTTCATTAGTCCACATTTTCCTTGATGTAAAGCAATTTATGACAAATCCTTAGCCTGAAGACCTCCCCTACCTGGTTGCCTGGAGGACAAGTACTATAGATGAGTGAGTGGCTGTGCTCTGCTGAATTATTTTATTGTATTTTATATACCTCTACTGCAGGCTTAGGCTAGAATACAAACTTTCATTTTGGTTTGCTTTGGTTTTGCTCATTTTTGAGCAAAAACTAGCAAAAGAATGAGAGACCTTGAGCCAGCTGAGCATTTTTTTTAAAAAAATAAATACTATATCAGATATTTTTAAAAATTCAATGGATAACTAACAGATAATTGTTAGAGAATCTTCTATTTTTAATGGTAATACTTTTGCAAAAAATGATCTGGTGTCAACTACTTCACCATGCAATTGCCTGGTCTAGGTTACAAGAAGCAGATGGCTATTGATTTAGCTGCTTAATATAACCCATTCTACTTCTAGATAAGGAAAGACGTTATGTGTAAACTACAAAAAAATTGAATAGCATGAGAGCTATTGACATCAGCAGGAGTTATGCAAGATCAGCTTCTGTTCATTTCAGTGGAAAACATTTTAGGGATTGTGCCCCAGAATTGTTGCCGATTGCTCAGCAGTTGTCATTCTTCTGCATGAAGAGCACAGAAGTGCACCTTATTCAAACGTGCAATTTGAATTTCAAATAATGTGTCTTTCAAAGAGTGGCTTGATTCTTGCTGCATGACTGCCGTTGACAGATTATTTTTGAAATACATCACAAGAAACTGTTAATGCTGGGGTTCAGGATATGTAATTGCCCTAAACCTTGGCATCTAAACCTTGATAATATTTGAATGGCATGCACTTGCTTTCTTTTTAATGACTGCTGATATAATCCATGTATTGAGATGTGTCTTGAGATGTGTGTACTTTCTCATTCCCAGTGCTGAACTAGACAAGATGGAGCAGCTGTGCTTCTCTGTTCACTTGTCTGGCCCATTTGTGTAAAATGGGTGTGTCATAAGTGGCTTACTTTATATTTTTGCTGATTCTTCCTTCCTACTGCAGACCCCCCCACACCACATCCCATGCCATCCTGAGGGTCTCTTGGGCTCTCAAGAGTGACTTTTTTTGAGGGTGCAAGAGGCTGCAGTGGGAAGAGGGATGCAGAAAAGGGCAGGACTGTGCTTTGCAGTCTTATGGATCCAATCCCATGTATGATTAGGCTTGTAACCATTGTCTCTGTGTTGATAAGGGCTGTGAACCTGATTATATGGAAAGAGTCCTCATTATCCAATCATGATCTCACTATTGTAAATAATTCCACAGTCCATAAAATATAATGGTATCTGAATTTCACAGAGAGTTTCCTTAATCAAATTCTCTCAAGTGCAGAGGAATACCTACCTGAGTGAGAGAGGGAAAGGGAGGATATAAGGAAGGGAACAATGCATGTAACCTGGGCTGGGAAAGGTGCTGAGTTCCTGGGACTCGTAGGACTCTTGCCCGCTTATGTTTATATGAAATTACAAAATCAGTGCTGCTTGGAATGAGGAGTTTGGCTAGATCGGGGTCTTCCAACGATTTCTGAGCTTGTGGGCATCCTTGGAATTTTGAGGGGGAATGGTGCCCACCGGAAGCTTAGCCAAACCAAAATGGCTGGAATACAAGATAAAAAACAAATTGAGGAATAAAAAGAAATGAAGGAAAGCCTAATGGCAGAGGGAGACTAAAAAGAAACTAAGGGGAGGAAGGAGAAAGGGAAGGGGGAATAAAACATGAGAGCCTGAGGGGGTATTGGAACTATACGTTGATTAAGGAAAGCTTGGATGCTTACCAGTTCTCCTGCTCCTCTAGTGCACCTGCTATTGTAGCCGTGGAAAACCCCTACATTTTTATCAGGTCAGCCGATAACAGGCCCTGTCTTATAATGGCCCAGCCCACTTCCTGAATATTCCATTGGGTGCCATGGAAAGTACTGGCAGGTTCCATGGTGGGAAACCCTGGGCTAGATTTCGCTGTGGTTTTGGCACACAAATTGAATTTATTTGAGAACATTCAAGAACAAAATATGTGTGTGGTGCAACCTCACATGGTTTATATTTTTGTCTTTTGACAAAATCTGTAATTTAACTTGAATGAAAGGTTATTATATTTTGAATCAAATGAGTTTCTAGACACTCTCAATGACTGTGCTATGGAGATGGTCACAGAACCTACCAGGGGAGAGGCGATCCTGGATTTGGTAACACCTGAGACCTGGGGAGAGATGTAAAAGTGATTGCACCGCTTGGGAACAGTGACCATAATGTTATTGAGTTCAACATTTGTATAAATAGGGAGTTGTCCAAAAAGACTGACACAACCACTTTTAACTTTAAAATGGGTAACTTCTCTGATATGAGGGGACATGTGAGGAGGAAACTGAAAGGAAAAGTAGAAAGGGTCAGAACCACTAGGGAAGCTTGGAAGCTATTTAAAACTACAATCGTAGAAGCTCAGAAAAAATATATACGCAGGTTAGGAAAGGCACAAGTAGGCATAGAAAAAAGGCTGCATGGTTAACAAACAAAGTAATGGAAGCTGTAAAAGGTAAGAAGGATTCCTTTAAGCGGTGGAAAGCTAGTCTCAGTGAGGCTGATAAAAGGGAACACAGGCTGTGGCAAATTAAAATGCAAGTCTGTGATCAGGCAGGCAAAAAGGGAATATGAGGAGCATATAGCGAAAAACGTAAAGACCAACAGTAAAACGTTCTTCAAATACATTAGAAGCAGGAAACCAGCCAGGGAGGCAGTGGGGCCCTTGGATGACCAAGGGGTAAAAGGAGTACTGAAGGATGATAGGGAAATGGCTGAGAAACTGAATGCATTTTTTGCCTCTGCCTTCACTGTGGAAGATGAGAAGTGCTTGCCCACTCCAGAACTGCTGATTTCGGGAGGGGTGTTGAAAGACCTGAGTCAGATTGAGGTGACAAGAGAGGAGGTCCTATGACTGATAGACAACTTAAAAACTGATAAATCACCAGGCCCGGATGGCATATATCCGAGAGTTCTGAAAGAACTCAAATGTGAACTTGTGGATCTCCTGACAAAAATATGTAATCTTTCATTAAAATCTGCCTCCATTCCTGAGGACTGGAAGGTAGCTAATGTCACTCCCATCTTTAAAAAGGGTTCCAGAGGAGATCCAGGAAATTACAGGCCAGTCAGTCTGACGTTGATATTGGGTAAGTTGGTGGAAACTGTTACTAAGGAAAGAATTAGTAGGCACATTGATGAACAAAA
>NW_015163106.1:92613-119621 GCF_001447785.1 Gekko japonicus | reverse complement strand
CTGGTCCATGGGGTCGCGAAGAGTCGGACTCGACTGTGCGACTGAACAACAACAGATAGGAACTCTCAGTCTGGGGCAACTGATGTCTCTGTATTCTTGGTGATGGGGGGGGCAACAGTGGGAGGGCTTCTAGTGTCCTGGCCCCACTGCTGGACCTCCTGATGGCACCTGGTATTTTTGGTCACTGTGTGACAGAGTGTTGGACTGGATGGGCCATTGGCCTGATCCAACATTGGCTTTTCTTATGTTCTTATGCTTTAGGAGTACGTAAAGGAATATAGACAGAGGAAATAGTCTTGCTTCTGTTCTAAATTGTGTATTAAATACATTTATTTTAAAAGCAGTAAATGTGAAGTGTTTTATACAAATAAAACTGCCATACTTCTTTAATTTATACACAGTAATATCTGTATTACATGTTTCCTTTGAGCTTTCTCAGTGGTGCCTTTCACAGTAATAATGTTTCTGCTTCAAATTGGGATGGGGCAGAATTATACTTCTGCAACCATTAGTGTGCTTGACTTGACTTGAATTCGTGTGATGTTACCAAAATTCACTATTGCCTGGTTCAGTTTATGAATTTGTTCATCTCCTAATTCTTAGCTCTGCTATGAAGTAAGCATCCATTCTAGCTGCTCTCTATGTGATTTGCTGTGAGACAGTCTGAACCAGTAGCCTTTCATAAGTTGCAGAAATATCTTCTTAGGTCAGTCTTTTTTTACTATTTAGTGCAGGTGTTTTGTATGTGGGTTGCCCTTCTCTCTGCACCCCAAACATTCTCTGTATCTGCACATGGAAGGAGATTGGGTTTCCAAGCAGCTGTCTACTATGGCAAGTACTGAGGAATAGCTTTAGGGCACATGAAACTAAACTATTAATTCCAAGGGGACAATACTATCAGTATGTGTGAATGCACTTTCAGAACGCATGTGCTGCTGTTACAAGAACTTTCAGAAAAGTGAGGAGCTTGCCTTTTTTTTAACTTTCACTGAGAAAGCTCATAGATTTCCAGATGGTTCCAAATTCTGCTTTGAGAGGTAGTTTGCCCACCACTTACAGGAATCTATGCTTGAACCACAGCTTCTAACACGTATGTAAGCATTTCCATAGTGAGACAGGTATCCACTTTTTTCTTGCAAGTTTTTAGCCTTCTGGGAGGTCTCTAAGGAGAAATTTAGGTGATTGTTTTCCTTCCTCCTACCCTCAGTGGAGGAAAAATAGTGGGAATTCATCATAGATCTGGGTTGCGCAAGATTCCCACTTCACATCCACATCCCAGGATGACTACACAGATCAAGCAAGAGGATTAATATTATTTGATACTTTTGGAGGGGAATGACACCCAAATTGGCCCTGTATGATCCGTTTCAGGGCTACTGAGGTCAGTGACTTAGTCTTGAACTGAAGCAAGCAGAAGATATAACCAGAGAGCAGAGGATGACCAGAGAGCAGTGTCCCACTGCTAAAATTTTTACCAGGCTTGGTCAGTCAGAGGCTTACTAGTTTTTTCCAGTTTCAGGAGCCAGTGTTGCATATCCTTTTGTCACCAGCAGTGAGAACTGAGTTCTGAACATGTGCTCTCTAGGCTAGATCCAATGTTAACACTAGACTGGCTTAGAGGCTGATTGGATCACCCACTTTTCAGCTCTGAGGTAAAGAGCACCATGGTGGCAGGGAAGGGTATGAGGAAAAGGGGTAAATGTTCCCACCACTGATACCTCCTACTGATTTGATTTCTTCCCCCCCCCCATGGCAGCTACATTTTCAAAACCACAGGAGAGCTGATATTTATGCATGTAGAAAATGTATATGCTGCCTCTCAAATTCTCTCTAGGGACCTGTTTCAGGTGGTTAAAATAATAACAACAAGATAAAACAACAAACACAGAACAGTCTAAAATGCTGTTAATAAAATAGTCCTTGATTAGAAGCAGACCATAAAATAGCTAAAAAGATTGGAATGTCTTATGTAAATCCTGAATATACATTAATGTTATGTTCTGGCATCTAAAGGGATGTAACCCAGGCACTAGGTGCGTCTTAAGGATGATGGCATTCTTTCTCATCTAGTTGGGCCCTGGAGTTCTTAATTTAAGCTTTGAGGCACTAAACATTTTATTACAATTTTTTGCCGTATTTGAAGAAACTAATGCAAACCGCTTCAGATAATGCAAACATTCTGGTTTCAAGTACTTGTACAGTTCATTAAATTGGGATTGAATTAAAAAAATTATTTCAATTTACAGACATGCAAACATAAAATCTAAACTATATTCATTGAAATTTTTAATCTACTTTGCATCATGGGGTATGTAATAAAGTGTAAAAATTAAAACAGGATGGGAAAGCTTGGGTGACATCACTGCTGTGGCCTTGCAAATGTGACAGTCTAGCTAAAGGCACTGTGGACATCTGAAGAGGAAAAATGGTATTTTGTTTCCTAATATGGATCTACAGCAAAATGTCTGTTTTGGCACAATGGGTTATGATGTGGCTTTTAACCCAGAAGCCATTAGCTCTGAAGATATAAGTGGTGTGTTCCCGTGCCAACTAAGTTGAATAGAAAAGCTCCCATTGATTTCAAGGCAGCAGGGTTACATCCGCAGAATTCTGGAATGTCAAATGATCAGAGTTTATCTAGTTTTGTACATAGCCTTCAGTCCTGCTGCTAAGCTATTAAGCAAAAAAAAATGTTTGGAAATAGAAAATAATTGGATGCAAGGACTTTTAGAGTTCTCTTTTTAGTGTACAGAAAAAGAAATGCAGAATTGAATTTGAACAAATTGAACAAATAAATATGGAATCAGACAAGGGTTTTTTTTAATGTGTGCATTTGTCATACTTTTCAGGGCAACTTCTGTCGATCTCATTGCTTTCTTTCCTCGTAAGCATTGTCCATAGCAGGCCTGTTTTCTATTATCTTTTGTCTGGATTTTTCTTAGAAAAAGCAACCATCATTTGCTTTCTGGATGTGGATTTGTAGGGCTTGAAAACAGGCAAGCTGCAGGGAAATATAATAATGCTGAGATCATGCTGTCTCTTCATGATAAGGGGCAAAGAAAAATACTTCTGCTGTTGCTGAATTGTTAGGCTGAATAAAATGTAGGAAACTCAACAATCTTTATATGGAAGACAGATGCCTTCAAGGATGGAAATGGGTGAATGGGCAAATTAGACCTTAGCAAGATGTACTTGAGCTGTGAATTGTTTTTAGATTGATGAAATCCCCAAACATAATCAAATAAGCAGGCTGTGGGCAAAATTATCTGTCAGCAATATTGTTGAAATCCTAAAGAGAGATGGAACCAAATAGCCAAGAGCCTTTTTCTGTAACTCCTAATTAAAAAGTTAGTAAAAGACAAACAGATTTGTAAAATATATTGTCTACTATATTAAAATATAGCTGTACTATTATCATTATTATTATTACTATTACTATTCTTATTATTTAAGTTTGATTTTTAAACCACCCTCCCCTGTGGGACAGGGCTCAGGATGGTGTACATCAAGAAAACTTTACATAATTGCAGTTTTAAAAAAATTAAATGTTAAAAATAGAGCAATAAATAACCAATAAGATGGTGATGAAACTGCCAGAGTTTGCCACTGCCTTATGGTGAGGAGACAGGAGAAACAGGAGTGCGAGTTAGATGGAAGACTGTCGCTGTCCTCAACCGAATGCCTGTCAGAACATCTCTGCCTTACATGCCCTGCAGAACTGCATTAAGTCCTGCAGGGCACAGATAGTGCTTGACTGAGTTCCACCAGGTTGGGGCCAGGGCCAAGAATGCCCTGGCCCTGGTCAAGGACAGCCAGATGGCTCTCGGGCTGGGGGCCACCAGCAAATTCTTATCTGCCAAGCGTAACATCCTTCGGGAGGTATTATACCAGAGGCGGTTCTGAAGATATGCGGGTCCCTCACCATTTGCTGGGGCAGTATCTGGCTGGGCGCCCATCAACAGATATCTCCCTTATGTATAAAAGCCGAATGGTGGTGGCACTTCTCTAGAACATTCCACACGCTCAGGAATTGGTTGGCGCCCTGGTGTGTCACTTAGAATCTGTCCCTATCCACTGGCTGCATTGCTTGAGTCTTGCCTCCAACATTCTAAACAGTTTGCTGTTCCCCCCCCCCCCCCATAGCCAGTCAGAACACAGAGGTTATTTGCATATGCAGCCTCATTGGCCTTTGCCTCGGAACACAGAGGTCGTTTGCATATGCGACTTGATTGGCTTTTGCCTCTAATATTCTAAACAGTTGGCTGTTCTGAGGTAAACTGTGTCCATTTCCAGGTGAGGGCTGGAGATCACTCAGAATTACAACTTCTTTCCAGATGGCAGAGATCAGTTCTCCTGGAGAAAATGATGGGCTCTGTATCCTTATATGCTGCTGAGGTGGCCCCCATATGACAGCCAATGTGATGTAGCAGTCAAGGCTTCAGAGCATGGGAGAGGCTACAGGTGTGTGGGGGTGGAAAGCTGAAGAGTAAAGGTAGGTTGATGATTGGCTGGGAAGGAGATAGGGTTGCCAACTCCAGATGGGAAATTCCTGGAGATGTGAGGGATGGAGCCTGGAGAGGGTGAGGTTTGAGGAGGCATGGGACCTCGGACAGGTACAGAGCCATAGACTCCACCCTCCAAACCAACCATTCCCTTCTGGAGAACCATCGTTGCCAATCTCCAGGTGAGGGCTGGAGATCACTCAAATTTACAACTGTTCTTTAGGTAGCAGAGATCAGTTCCTCTGGAAAAAATGGTGGACTCAGTGTCATTATATCCTGCTGAGGTCTCCACAGCAAATTAACACTGAGTATCCAAGGCCGGGGTACCCGCCCAGAGCTTCTTTCTAGAGATCATTGTATTTATTTCTACAATGGGCCTTTTTCCTAGTAGGTTTTATATAGCTAACAGGTTTAAAAGAATGTGAGTCTATTGGGACTTCTTCCATCCCTCTGAGAATGCAAAGTATGTTGGGCTACAGTGGTAAGGTGAAAGCAAACCTGCTCAGCAATAAAAGCTCACCTGGTGATCTCAACAGCTTGCTGCTATATTAATGAATGAGGTTATTATGGTTACTGGGAAGTGGTGGGGGAGGAAGAGAGAGTTCACATAACAAGTGTCCTGTTCACATGTAATTACAAACAAGGGCTTGCTGTTATGGAAGTAAAACTTTGGAAATCCTTGAGCTCGTGGGTTCCCTTCTTCCCTCAAAAGCTTGTCACTCATACCAAATTCTGAGGTTATTCATAGGCTGGATAGATTCCTTTTTCATATGTGCCAATAGGTATTTCCCTTGACCAGAAAGAGTTGGAGCTCAGATAACAGAAAATTAATACCAGGAAGGACCTGAGCAATTAGTAAACATACATCCTGTAAAAGGCATCTGGCATTATCTGTATACAGTGACAGCAGTAAATGATAGAATCTCAAAACCAAGCATTGCATCTGTTGAAGAACTGAAAATATAGTTATGATATAGTTACAAAACAAAAGGAATACAGATGCTCCTGTTGGAAATATATAAAAGAAGTGGGCCACCATGTATGGTTTTCAATAATGTACCTTTTTCATGGACTGCAAGCAATGTATGAAGTGTATTAAGTGTATTTATTACATAAATATAAAATCTGTACTTATTAAGTTCTGTATCTCCTGTAGGTAAAACTTTGATTTCGGTTTAACGCCCTTCAGATTCCTGAATATGTCACTTCCTTGCTTATCTTGTCAATGGCTGTATTGTGTCAGCCTGACATCTAAAAAAGTGAATTGTGCACTTGAACAGCATAACTATTCTGTAATGAGATTGAAGGGCAATGGTTCAAAAGGCTTATGGTTAAAATAATGTTCTAAGTTGCCTGGCAGAGGCTTTGTAAAGGAGCCTGTGTGGTTCAGTAGATCAGTCATCTATTTGTCACCTCTGCTGTTTGGCTTGTAGTCCATTGTAACAGAAAATCATTCTCATTAAATAGACGCAAGTGACTTAAATGAGTTTTGTGAACTTGGCTGCCTTCTTAATGAAGTAAGTATCATAAATCCACTTAACAACTCCCCTTCCTCCTGTTCAAACCTGTCAGAACAGAATTGTTTTCAGAAGACAATTGCTTTAAAAAGTTTCTATCCTAGTTTTCTAAAGGGTGACCTTCACATTTATCCTGTGAGGCTGCTTAGTTACCGTACGGTCTCATGTCCTTTACTTATTGAGAGCAGGTGGGAGGAGAGAGAATGACCTATAGCTGTTGCTTGGTAAACTTCATCAATTTATTACCTCACTTCTCCATTTTAGATTTAAATTTGGAAATGTTTCTTTTTTGCGACAGGGAAAAATGTGCCATTTGCTTTGATAGGTAGAGATTTACAAACATTGTCATCTAGTACTTTGTTTTGTTTTCAGACAGAGGTTGTTTTCCCCTTACCCTGCAGCATATTGTTTACCCTGCAAATATTGTGCTTCATTTAGATTGTGATATTAATTTATTTTAGTTATCACTAGTGTATCCTATCTAACCTGCAAGGAAATCTATGGTTGCGATCACACGCATGAGATAACGGGGGTGGGGGGAGTGAGGCTATTTGCTCCGTAGGAATTTGACCCGCATTTGCGCAATCACACAGTCCCTGGGAGCTGTGGGGGCAGCCTGCGACTCTGTGATCAGACACAACCGTGGGTGAATTGCGGGGTTTTTTTGCCGCGTGTTTCCGGTGCGCTTCAACGAGGGATCAGTGATTCACATCTCCCTATGCAGAGTGCTCCCTATGCAGTGTGCGATGATGTGCATACCAAAATGGGGGGAAAAACAATGGCATGGAGTTAGGATGGCCTGATCAGACCATCCCAACACCATGGGATCATGCTGAAGCGATCACAGAGGGTAAAGTCTGTTCCTGGCCCATAGCAACCCATTTGCTGCTAGACTTCCCCTAATGTCTTTTTACCCTGCTTCTGCGGCAGAGCAAAATGGGTTGCCGACGGGTGCAGGACGCTTCCCAGATGTTTGGGTCTGATCGCGCTCTTAAAATCCACCCGGCATTTGTGCCTATGGCATGGCTAATTCTGTGTGTGATCACGACCTTAGGATCATATATGGGGTTTTTCATCTTCACAAAAAATACTCATGCGAGGTAAGTTTAGGCTGTGAAATTCTGTCTTACCCACGGCCACCTGATGCGCTTTATAGTGAGATGGGTGTAGAAATAATTAATTCCACTGTTGCAACTTGTAAATGCACCATAGTGTACATTTAACCCTCAGGGAAGCCAGTCACCTGTAAGGTTTGACCATGTTGTGAGATATTTTTATAACATATTTACCCCCAGTCAGAGAAACTAGTGTATGATGAAATTCTTGGCACCAAATGTCTGGATCTTACAGATGACAGGATTCATGTGCAGTTATTAATTAGTGTACCTCCCTATGCAGGAATCTGAACTGGAATTCAGTTAGTAAACCCAACAATATTTGCATGTTTGAAGTATATGAATAGATTTGAAGTGTTTTGTCAGTATTCTATGAATTTTTAAAAAGCACATTAAAGTGGTAAAATTGGCAATCTATATTGTAAACTGTTTTAATGTGGAGTTATCCATGATGCGTTATTTAAATGTAATAAAGATTATTCTTGCCATTATTCCTTCCTACTTTTCATGATAAATCATATGCTGATTTTAGTGATATAACTCATTCACTAATTGTGATGTCCCATACTCATTTTCTCATAATATATATTGTCTAGGATATCTAAGCACTTTGTTTTTGTTTTTTATGATCCTTTTTAGGATATTAGGATTTTATAGTCATTTTTAGGATATTAAGATATGGCCCCTTTTTAGGATATTAAGACTGAAAACACTTCACCTGTGTGTAACAATGTCTTTGGTGCTGCATGGCTGTATTTTTACATTTATGAAATAAAGCAGGGCTATTTTTGGGCAGGAACGCACAGGAACGGGGTTCCGGCTGGCTTCCAAGTTGGCCACGCCCACTACAGCCAAAACCTCTGTGTGCTTGGCTACAAAAGGCCTGGAAAGCGACCCCCCCAGCGACTCTGAGGTGGGTGGGCCAGGGGGCCCCTGGAAGGATCGGGGAGGCATTTAAATGCCTTCCCATACCTTCCCCAGCCTGTCCAAGGGCTGGCTTGCCCAGGCGCCCTGCAGCCGTGGGGTACCTGGGCAAGCCAAGGGAAGGCATGGGGGTGTGGCCTAATATGCTAATGATCTGTGCTGTCAGGAGTGTGGCCTAATATGCTAATGAGTTTCTGCTTTTGGGTGGGGCCTATTATGCTAATGAGTTCCTGCTAGGCTTTTTCTACAAAAAAAGCCCTGAAATAAAGTATTTCTATACCCAAGCCAGCCTTTTGTTTGGGAGGCAATAACTCACTCAGGCACCTCTTTCTTCACATTTATAAGAACATATTCCCTCTCGCAAACAACACACCATAAGAATGGCAGGATTTTGTGCAGATGTAATGGCTTGCTTCAGTTTAGTGTGATCAACTGAATGCAGGTGACTCCACTAATTGTGAGTAGGGCATGCCAAACCAAGTTATGAAAGTTGTAGATCAAGTTGGTTCATTATGTAGTGTTGGTCTTAATTATGGTTTCAAATGCTATGCAAACACAGCTATCCTATCTGAATTCTGGCTTGTTTCCTGGCACCTCCTCCATAAAAATGCAGGCCAGGATACCATCTGTGTCTCTGCAGGGGAAAGAGCAGAGTCATGAAGCCAGCATTTATTAAGGTAAACCAAGCGCTGAATGATCTGTGAGCCCAATTCTGGTTTTACAACCATTGTTAAAATAGCCATGATTTCATCTTATATCTTTTTTGAGAGTGTTCTTCTGTAGGTCATCTGTAAATATATTTTTCTGAAGGTGTTATTACATTCTTTGCTATCATTATAAGTACTGATGTAGACTAAACGTGAACACTTTGCCATTTGTTTGGATATGCTCATGCAAAAGTTTCTAAAACAAGCTCTAATAACACTTTTTGCCAGTAGAAGGATATCAGTCATCTCTGTGCAGCTAGAAATTTATTACTTGGATACCCCAAAGTGATAGCTAGCATTTTCCAAATGTATTAAATTTTGAACACCCTGACCGTTAGAAGAATTCTATTACTTTTCTAGTGCTCTCATATGTACCAAGTTGCAATATACTGCCTCTTTGATTTCAGTGAAGCTTTATGAAGCTTATTCATTGTGCAAACACTTGTTTTGGCTGTGAGCAATAATCATAGAGCCCAGTAAAGTTATTGTTTAAGAAAATACAAGATAATAATGAAATGAAATTCAGAATAACATTTGCTGTGAAGCTTTGATTGCCTTTCTTCAGTAGGTTGTTGTAGACTTTAGAAACTTTGATTTTTATGTTTATCAAAATCTCTCCTGCATTTTGTTTTTATAGGTAGCCCCAAAGAATGAGGTGTCATACTTTGCCTGTATTATTTAGGGTCGCTTATGATGTTACATTATTTCTGACACTCTATGAGATGGGACTTTGATTTGAGCTTGAATTGATTATTCATATGAAGTTATCTTCCTGAGTATTTATAGTAACTACTTTCTAAAATATGTTTCCTATTGATGATTTTCTAGAGCTGTGTTCCTTGCTAGGGAGAATGTATTATGTTCTCTTAAGTCTGTGGCTTTAGTATACAAGCCTCAGATGGTCTGTATTGTTATCCAAAGGTTAATAGTAAGAGAAAAGCACTCTGCTAGACAGTAACATATTAATCTTCCTTATACATCAACTGTAACTCAGAATTATCTACTCAAACATGCTGCAACTGTCATAGCCAGTCCTGATTCCTGGACTCCTTTATTGGTCTGAAGATGCCAATAGTTAATCTTTGAGTTCTTCTGTTTACAGCGCATGATCTCTATCCTGAGTTATGTCTCCTGCATGTTGAAGTAATATCCTACATTTAAAATTGATCTGTCAATTGCATTATAATGTAATTAGTAATCCACTTGACTCCCCCACCTCCCAAAAAACCCTGGGATCCAGAACTGAGTTAGACTATGAGCACATATTTTAACTGTAAGGCTATTTTTTGTTTCTGATCCCTAAGTTTAACAATCACTGATCCCAAAAAACCCTGGGATCCAGAACTGAGACTATGAGCACATATTTTAACTGTAAGACTGTTTCTTGTTTCTGATCACTAAGTTTAACAATCACTGTTGTATCAGGCTGATACCTTACTCATCCTTATTGTTCTGTCCTTCTGCTTTTTATTTAATTGGTCACAGAGGACCTTGTTTGAGCTTGCTGTTCTCCATTATGCTTATTATACTGTTATTTAGTGGATTCCAAGGTAAGTGTAGCAAGATTGTTTTTCCCCATCAAAAGGCAGCAATTGATTTTATCTATGATTCTTATATACTGAATGGAATAATGTTTGTGTGCATAGCCTGAACTGTATAATGGTTGTTACTCTGAAGCAGAATTTCACAATTGTGATGGACCAAATCGAGCCCACTAGCTATTTATGGCAGCATGTTGAGAACTCAAACTTTTTGGTTTTGATGGCTGCATAGGACTGCAAAAACAAAACAATACAAACAAACCCCAGATTGTCAAGCACCTGACGGGCTACAATATATGAATATTGTGTATCATTTGACCCCATGCTTAACAAGCTGTGCACTGGCTTAATTCAAATTGCCTTGAGATCCACACTGATATGTCTGCTCTGGGATGAAACACTGGATTCATTATTATTTAGTTAGATGGATGAAGGAAACAGCTGCAAAGGATTTTCCAAGGCTGGGTCTATGTGCCTGATTTTTGCAGATATTATTAATGCTTGTACATGTCAGTTCTTCCTTGTGTATTTTAGAAATATTGTCATTTGACTTCATGTGAATTTCATGTGAAATCATAGCTTAATTAAGTTAGTTACAATGAGTGTGAATATCTGGATGCAGACAACCCCCCTCCCCCCAACTGTGGTTGGTTAGGGTATATCAACTTCAGATCTGAAACCATGGTTTGACGTTGGTTTAGTAATTACAGTCACATCTATGGTTTTGCATGGCTGCGCTGTAACTTGATTTGAGTTTGTTCCCTGGTGTTGCCCTTGCTGCAGTGCAGGGCACTCTGAAAGAGATTCAGAGGACAGAGTAAAGGCAATGAAATCAGCATTTGTCAAGACAAGCCAGGATTTAAATGACTCTGGAAGCCAAATCCTGATTTCACACAGTAACCATATTTGAGATGAGACATGAGGGTTCGTGGTTTTGTGTTACATCTGAACTGAGTTTATAATTTGATTTGATCATAACTTGATATCTTTACACTTCATGATACTTAAAGTGAGCTAGATCTTTTCTCAGTTCTTTCAACTTCTACAGGAACCTACAGACTGTATTTTTCTCTAACTCCATACTGAATGAGCACTAGAAAAGAAATTAGCAATACAATCCCATTAATTTCTTAATCATATAAGTGAAATTGGTTTCCTTTTAAAATGGAACACGGTTCAGATACCAGCAGTGAGCAAATATTTGCAAGATATTAAAGCTTTCAAAAGTATATGAACCATTTCATATTGCATTCACTCTATTTATATATCACCAGGTCCTTAAGGTATACTTTTAAAAACAAGATTTCTAACTTCTATAAATAAAAAAACTTCATTTTACTAAGCATGATCATCACCTAGTCTTATTCTAATCAGTTCTTTGGTATTCTAAATTACTTTAAAAAGAGATGGAATCCTTCTATCAGTACTAAACTTTTAAAGTGTTTATCCTGGAATAATAACAATGAATAAGTTTATTTCAGAAAAAGAGATTTAAGGACTCTAGCAGATATTTGGTCACTGTATCTTCCAGATGACATTTTAGCTTGAATCTTCCGCTACTTGTTTGTAGCATTTGAAATTCCACCGAGACGACTTTGCTTATTTCTGTCTGTCCCTTGAGTGAGCAGTCTGCAGGTGACACATACAACCATTTTAATCAACACATCCCACTTGCAGTTGTACACTGAACACACTGCCTAGAAAGTGTAGGCACTGTGGGTATAACTAGGCAATACAGTAACCCCAGTGAGAACCCAGGGACACCTTTAAAAATGCTGCAGGGGCCTGAACTTATTGGGACTGATATGCTGAGGGAAGATGGAGTTCTGTCTCCCCCCTGCAGTTTTTAAGAGCCCAAATGCCCCAGTGGTTTGGGCTCTTGAAAAATGGTGCAGGATGTTGAAGAGGAGATTGGATTTATACCCCACCCTTCATTACCCAAAGGAGTCTCAGAGCGGCTTACAAACTCCTTTCCCTTCCCCTTCCCACAACAGACACCCTGTGAGGTAAGTGGGGATGGGAGAGCTCTGACAGAAACTGCTCTTTTCAAGAACAGCTGTGCCAGAACCTTGGCTTGCCCGAGGTCACCCAGCAGCTACAAGTGGAGGAGTGGGGAATCAAACCCAGTTCTCCCAGATTAGAGTCTGCGCACTTAACCACTACACCAAGCTGTCTGGAAGGGGCTCCTCCTCCTCTTGTGCCATGGTCCCAAGCAGGATCAGCCCCCTGCAGGCAGCATTTTCAAAGAAAGAGAATTTCTGAGGGACAATGGCTGCAGAGTTCCTGGGTTGGTCACTGGGGGCACTGCATTGTCCACTTGTGCCCTGAGACTGAGCTGCTGTGTAGATTTGAGTGCTGGTATTCAGCAGATGTTGTATTTAATTACAGTTGTGCTTGTTTACATAGAGGAATAGGGTGAGTGACTGCCTCCACTTTAAGTCTATAGCTGTGGCAAAATAAAATGCTAAAATGTTGAAGGTTGATAGCGGCCACCTGTTCCAACATTTTAGAGAGGATAGTGAACTCACTAACAAGCAACAGCCCTGACTCACCTCAGGGACTGGGAGCAGGCAAAAATGGTGGTTCTTGCATGCTCTGAGCCAGCTATGTGGAACTCAGAGCTGCCTGGAAGAAAGAGGTGGGCCAAATACAACGGCTTGGCAGCAGCCTGGGCTAGCCAATCGGCATCATCAGGCCAGCCTGGGGAAGGGCAGAGTTCCACATGGACCTGGAAAGCAGAGTTTTCACTTTGGTCCACCCCTTCCGTATTTAAATGAGCTGCTGCCAGGGCCGTGCTCTCAGTCTGTTCCAGCTCTCCCACCTCAGTTTCAGTTGTCACTGATTGTTTTATTTTGGTACACGTTCTTTGTTTTATGTCTGTCGCAGCTTGGTTGGGCAGTTTGAGCACTGGGACAGATCCTTTTTGGGGAGGTTGGTTGTCACGAGTTGCATTATTTTGGTACATGTTGTTCTTTGTTTTATGTCTGTCACAGCTTGGTTGGGCAGTTTGGGCATTGGGACAGATTCTTTTTTGGGGGGAAGCTATGCCTGCGTGCCTGACTCCCCCACTTTAGGGACTCCCTTAAGGGGTCTTGGTGGTGGAGCCATTCAGCAGCCTGCCCAGATCAGGGGCTGACTCTTACCAACAGGTGGCATGGGAACCCCACAGTGGCTAATGCCCACGAGAGCCCCAGCTTTGCTACTTAATGGTTCTCCCTCCAGCAGCCAGGATGGGGAGACAGTGTATCAGGCAGCACATGGATTGCCCAATCCAAGATCCATCCCTATGCTGTGCCAATGCTCCTGCAGTTGTAGTCAATAAAAGCTGTGGCCAATTTCCTGTCTAAAAATCAGTGGAGTCATTGCGTTTATTTCTTCAGTCATACTCCCCTCCGTTCCCATGGGTCCACAAATTACCCCCCTACTTTTTGTTTTATAGCTTATAAAAGGTATCTGTTGACTGCCGTTTCAGACATGTTTGCCTTTAATTTTTTTCTATGATCTCTGTATGTATACATACCAGAACTGTAGTGTTAGAATTCTTTTGAATTTTGTATTTGTCAAACATTACTAAAACAATGGTAAAATCCCAAGGTTTTTAAAATTAGTTTTCCTGCACCGTGATAAAGCTCTCTTCATTTGTGCCCTTTAAAATGTGAGTTCTCTCTCTCTCTCTTTTTTTTGGCCCCTTGCACTACATTTGTGTGTTTCCTCAACTTTTAAATAGTGTCTTTTCTTCATCCCTCATGACACAAAGAGCTGTCCAGTGCTGAATAATTCTGTTATGAACTTCATACTGAATTCTCATGGCAGCTTTAAACTGGGAGAATGTTCTACACAAATTACATTACCATGTAGGAGAAAGTGTGGAACCTTTCTGTTTTATCTCAGAATATGTATGAAATCATTAGCTGCATCACTTTACCTTTTTGAGAGCTGTATATATTAAGTGGAACCTTCCAAACTCCTTCTGTTAAAGGAGAGCACTTTTCCAACCCACCTCCTTCAGTGTTTCTCTTACATTAGTCCCATTGTGATAACCATTCAAACCATTCTGCCTCTGATTTTGTGATTATTTATTATGTAACATGCCAGCAAGAAGCCGCTCTTTTGCACATTCAAGTAGATGCCAGGACATTATCCGTGTCAGTACACTCAGCCTAGAGGAAGTTGACAAATTGCTCCTAGCTGTTTACCCAACCACATGCTGCCTTGATCCGTGCCTGTCGTGGCTAATTAAAGCCAGCCGCGATGGGTTATGAGGCACCTTGAGGGAGATTATCAACAAATCCCTCACAGAGGGACAGTTCCCTGGGGTGCTCAAGGAGGCAGTGGTTCACCCTCTCTTGGAAAAAAAATCTTTGGATCCAGCTGAATTGGCCAACTATTGGCCAGTTTCCAATTTGCCCTATCTGGGCAAATTACTAGAGAGGGCAGTGGTGAGTCAGCTACAGAGCTTTTTGGATGATGCTTCCATTTTAGATCCCTTCCAGTCCGGCTTTCGCCCTGGGCACAGGATGGAGGCAGCACTGGTGGCCCTCACGGATGGCCTCTGAAGGCATCTGGATCAGGGTGGATTGGCAGTGCTGATGTTGTTGGACCTGTCAGCAGTGTTCAACACAGTCAACCATCAGCTTCTGACCCACTGCCTCGCTGACATTGGAATCCAGGGGCTTGCCTTGCAATGGCTCGCTTCCTTTCTCCATGGTGGCACTAGGGGAACAGCAGTCCAGGAGGCACCCACTGGACTGTGGAGTACCTCAAGGGGTTGTGCTTTCCCTGATCTATATGTGCCCCCTTGCCCGGAGGCATGGGCTGGAGTGTTATAGTATGGTGATGACACCCAGCTCCATCTGATGTTGGGCAGTCGGTCTGCCTCCAGACCGGAAGACCTGGAATGGGCATTACAAGCCATGGCTGGTTGGCTTAGGCTGAGCCAGCTGAAACTGAATCTGATGAAGATAGAGGTCCTGTGCCTGAGTTGGGGTGGTGCGGGGGTAGGGATCTCACTCCCAACCTTTGATGGGGCGCCGTTGGTGCCAGCTCCTGGATGCCTCCTTGTCAATGGAGGCCCAGGTAGCAGCCACTGCCAGGTCAGCTTTTTACCATCTTCGGATGATTAGGCAGTTGGTTCCCTTCCTCGACCATAATTACCTGGCAACAGTGATCCACATGATGGTCACCTTGAGACTAGACTACTGTAATGCGCTCTACATGTGGCTGCCCTTGTCACAAATTCAGAAGCTGCAGCTAGTGCAGAACGGTGTGGCCAGGCTTCTGATGGGTCTCCCCATGTGGGAGCACATCGAGCCTGTGCTAAAGACACTGCACTGGCTCCCAATAGCATACCGAATTCGCTTCAAGGTGCTGGTTCTTACCTTTAAAGCCCTATATGGCCAGGGTCTGACCTACCTGAGGGACTGCCTTTCCCCATATCTACCCCAGAGAGCACTATGGTCAGTGTCAAAAAACCAATTGACCTTCCTGGGGCCCAAAGATGCCAGGCTTCCTATTACCAAGGCCAGGGTCTTTTCAGTGGCAGCTCCACACTGGTGGAATGAGCTCCCAGAAGAGATCAGGGCCCTGTGGGATCTTTTACAGTTCCGCAGGACCTGCAAGATGGAGCTCTTCCACCAGGCTTTTAATTAGGAGCCACCATCATGTTAACATCTTTAATTATAGCCTTGGCCCTTGGTTCCTGACACCTAGCCTGCGCCGCCCGTCAGGAAGATCATGAGCAGAATGATAGTGAGATCTTGGGTACACTCTTAGGTGTCCCATCTTATAACAACTAATTACTATCACGCAGCACTTTATAAATTATAACTGTTTGTAACTGAATTGTTTTAGATGATTTTATGTGATTTTAATTGTATTATATCAACTAGTGTAAGCCACCCTGAGCCTGCTGTAAAGTGGGAAGGGTGGGGTATAAATCAACTAACTAAATAAATAAACATGTACTTATCAGCTCCCACCCCAGATTTTGTTTTCTTTCCTTTACCTTTATAGTGAGTCTCTTCACACAGACAAATAGTGTCACTGGCAATATGTTCCTTATGGTGATAAGACTCTAAAGGTCAGGTCCCTTGGGAATAATGACTTAGGTCTTAAATAGATTTTAAACAACAATAACAACTGCAAATCAAATGTTTATCCCACCCAGTCCCTCACTAAAGGATTGTTGCCAAGATGAGGCTGTAATAGTCACTCTCCCTGTTAAAACAAAGAAGCCAGTTTTCCTTATTCCTCCCTCCTGTCCAATACTGCATAGGTTTACTGCTAGATTATGTCCTGATTGGCCTGGCAGCTACCTGTTGATACTGGAACAGGACTGCCTCAGGCTACTTTGCAGTCTTCCCCGCAGTCCTGCTGAGGTATACTTCCCATCAGGCAGACTCAGCCACATATCTTCTATCCTCTCCCTAGGCTATCTGTGCTCTTTCTCCTGCCCTCCCCTCAGTGGCGAATCCTCCTTGCCTTCAGCCTCTAACTCACACAGCTCTTAGAAGGCCTTGGATGGTAATCTTCCAGCTGCTTCTCTGCTGCCTCTCTCCACCGCTGCTTCTCTCAAGTGCAGCTTATATACCCTCTTGTAAAGGTTCCATCCAATCAGCTGTTGACACTTGATCAAGCTTTGTTATAATTGGTTCTGGAATCCAAACTTTGGGAGCCCCCTTAAAGCATTCCTCCTCTTTGAAAACATTCTGAACTTGAAAACTCTCCTTTAGTGACCTTTTAACCTTCCCTTATCAACAGTCACTTGCTTCACCAACTGAAAATATATTGTAACAATTTTAAACCCTTCTGCCTTCCCCTTTAACAAACAAAACAACAATAATATATATTCTAACTTTATTACAAATCATATTAGTATTTCTTTGTGGAATACTCATTTTTCCACATTTCTTAATTCAGAATTGTCGCCTGGGAAAAGTTTGTTGAAAGAGTAGATGGCAGATATCAGCCACAGAAAGACTAACAACCAGCCAGTGAGTAGTTATCATGTGTTAACTGGGAAGTGTATGGACATGTGGTTGTGTGTTGGGAAAAGGTTTTCTGTCTAGCTTTTGCTTTATTGCAAATAAAAATCTCTCACAAGTTTATTCTTTGCTTTTCCCACTTGGCTGCTGTTGATTGTATAAGATATATCCACTGTTGATATAGAGGCATTTCTCCATGGAAATCTCTAAACATTAAAAAAAAAGAATTCAATATTGGGATATGAGCTGTTGTGTTCAGTACATATGTTTCTTCCAGTAGCTGATGGGAGAAATTGTTCTAAGTGGTATGTGAGTAGGCTGAAAAATGGTCTGCTTGCCTAACCTGGTTTCTTTATACCACTAGTACTAATCCTGTATCATAAACCTTGAATTTAAAATTTGCTTAATGTTTCACTTAGCAGCATTACAATTGAATTATGATTAACATAATACATGTGTAAATAAAACACTTAATTATAACTATATTCAACTGTTCTGTTTGACATAGTGACACACTGTTTATAGAATTTCAGGAAAATGAAAAGAAAAGGTACTAGCTTGCAGAACGACCAAGCATTCAAAACAAATAGCTAAGATTTGCCATATGTGCTATTTTACTGTTAGAGCTGAGCTGTGCTTAGTTGAGGATTGTTGTTTCAAAATAAAGACTACATAATGGTTCATGTCCCCTAAATCATCACGAAGGTTGTAATTAGCATTTTTTTTTCTAAAAGGAAGATTTTGAATGAAATCAGGTGCAGCTTAGGAAATGCCACCTCATCATTGCACCAGTGAGTCTCACGTATAGCACAAATGCACAATTTGACTGAGAGAAAGCAAATGTGATATAGTTGCAGATAAAATGCTAGCCTTTTGCGGGTAGGGGGTCCTTTTAATTCCAGCATTATACTTTTGGCAGATCAAACCTTTATAGGTTGTTGGGGCAGCAGTTGTTTTAAATGACATCCTTGTTGAACCGTTACATACAATTCATGGTGTGTTTAAAGGAACTTTGATGGTAAAGATGCAGTGACTTTGACCTTGAGGACTCAATTTGATTACTTTCTGTGGAAGGTTATCAACTCTGTTGTAACACCTATAGGTATGTTATAGTAAAGCACCCACCTTTCAGTATTTCTTTTTTTAGGTCAAGATTTATCTTACCACAAAACCCAGGTACAGTTAGCATTGACAGAGCTCTGATTTATTCCACACTTTATTTTGTATTATGTTTGCAATTTCCAGCAGTTATAGGTATCCCTAGAAATTTCTTGATAAATGTTTGGATCCTGTTGAATATCTTTGTTGATGGAAGGGATTTCTATCAGTGGAGTGGACCTTCCTTGTCTCGCCTTTCTTGCTGGACTGCAGCTCAAAATGCTGCTCTTGGGGGATAACGGACCTCTGAGTAACAGAATGAGAAGAAGGTCAGAGGTATGCAGAAGGACGGGAATCTTCTGAAAGATCTAACTCTGTGATAGTCATTCAGTGGCTCCGGAGCCACATGTGGCTTTTTGACATGTGATCTGTGGCTCTTCTGAGCACCGTTTCCCATTGTGGCCCCCACCCCATGTTTCATGACAGTGAACTGGCTGCACAGAAGGGAGTAAAACCATCACCACAATCGGAGCAGCAACCCAGAGAAAGAGCCAGCTGGCTACAATGATATGGTGATGGTTTTAGTCCTTTTTCAACCTAGTCTCCTCTGGGCTCCTTTACAATATCACTTTCTTACCTGAGCTTTTGTGCCTTGTGCTGGGAAGAGAATGAGAAGGCAAAGAAGAAAGTAAATGGCTTACATTCTTGTAAAGAGGGGCTTTACAACATTGCTGACTGGTTCAGTGCAGGCTTTACTACCATTTCTGCCTTCTTGCTTTCTCCTTGTCATGCAACAGAGTAGACTTGGCCATCTTCCCCTCACCAAGGCTATGGACCTCATGCCATAGAAAAAGCAAAAATAAAACAAGGGAAGGAAGCAGTAGCAAGACCTCATCTACAGCTGCCTTTTATAGCCCGAGTCTGAGGGGAGGGAGTGGGCAGAAGTCCTGGCAGCAGTTTGCAGGCCAGTCATGTGGGCATCAGACCAGAAGGAAGGGGTCAACTTCCTCATAGCCGGGGGATGGCTGGGCTATGCCATTTTTCTTGAAAAATAGGAACAAGCCACCTTTTTTTCTTTTGGCCGTTATGTATAGGTTATTTAGTAGTACCAACAATTTTAAAAACTGTGGGTCCATTTACAGAAAGAGCACATGTTAAATTACTTAGCATTTTGGTAAAGTTTTGTTACTTTCATAATTAGAGATGGAACAGATGGAACAGTCTTGGTTTTAAAGCAGCACATCGACTAAATGACCTAGTAATACTTATTTAGTTTCTTTGCTAGGCTTGTGAAGACCAATATACTTTACAAAACAGAGAAAGAAAGTAGCACTATTAAAAAGAAAGTCTGTGTTCCTGATCAGATAGGAAGACATCATCATGACTAATGTGTTTCACTTACATAAATTATTTTGCTGATGTTGGAAAAGATACGGGTAGGTGTGCAGGACCATTCTCTGAAAGGAATGGGAAGGGCAGGAAGGAATTCAAGGCACCGGGCCCTCAGCTGTTGTCAACACCACGAAGTTTAGATGACTGGCTTAATTTCTGCAATCCATGAGAGCTAGAAACGGGATATTCAATTTTATTTTCTCATTTGAAGGTGAGGAGTCTTACCAGTTTTTGGGGGCTAGAATTTTATATCCTTCCATGTTACCAGTACTAATGTTCCTTAAGTGAATTATTCTCTCTGTGTTATGTGCTGTCAGGTCACTTATGGTGACCATGTGAATGAATGGTCTCCAAATGTCCCCCTCTTGGACACACACCTTAGTGTGTGGAAGGAATCTGAGTGTGTCAGTGAAGCTAAGAGCAAAACCATCAGTAGTTTAGATTCTGTCAAGAGCAGTGTTCCATCTAAGCTGAGTTAGTGTGAGCTAGCTAGCTCACAGTTTTTTAGCCTCTGGCTCACACATTTTTGTCTTAGCTCAGGAAGGATGGCTCTAGAGCAAACTAATTTATGCAGTAGCCAAATCACTCACTCACAACTTTAATGCCAGTAGCTCACAATGTTGAATTTTAGCTTACAAGACTCCACAGCTTAGAGGGAACATTGGTCAAGAGTCTAAACTCCTAGCTGAGTCACTCAAGATGGAATGGCCGAGACACCAGACCAAGATACACTCACTCCCTTGAGGAATAAACAGTCTAATCAGCAGAAGAGAACGGACAGTTCCAGTGGTAATGGGGGTGGAGGAATCATTGAAGGGTAATTACTGGGAAGCAGCAGTAGTGGAAGGTGACACTGGTGGAGGATATTTCATAAACAATGGCAGTGATACTTCTAACCCTAGTTAGTATTCCGTGTGCAGAGGAAGGCAGTGCTAAACTACTTTTGATCATCTCACGCCTTGAAAATCCTAAGATGAAACAACCCAAAATGAATAGTTATTACTGTGATGTAAAGAAGTTGCCAGTGTAGTGCTGCTGTCAGAGGTCGATTCGAGTGGGATTGCCGTTCCCCCGGGTGAGGTGCAGGGGGCAGGGCACATGATGAAGCCCCACCCCCTGCTTCTGGCTGCCCCGCTTCCGGCCCTCATTCAGCCAGGAGGAGGCAGGAGAAGAGGGAGGGTAAGTTGCTTCTCCCTGCCTCTCCCCACCCCTGCCTGCCTGGGGCCAGGGAGGGCCTTGGCGGGGCTTCCTCGCACTCCCGCTGGCCTTGCAGGTCCACCGCCGGGCCCCTGATGGGGCTCGGCAGTGAAGACGCAAAGCCGGTGGCAGCGGCGGCCGGGACCGTTGGGGGCAGGGGGCTTGGCAGGGCTTCTCCGTGCTCCTGCCGGCCTCACAGCTCCACCGCCGAGCTTGACTTTATAGCTGTTTTTTCTCTCTGGAATTGCCTACCAATGTTCCCTCTAAGCTGTGGATTTTGCTACTGCGTCAGTTAGTTTGCCTCTGGAGCCCTCCTTCCTGAGTGAAGAGAAAAATATGTGAGCCAGAGGCTTAAAAGCTGTGAGCTAGCTCACACTAACTCAGCTTAGAGGGAACACTCCTGGTAACTGGAATGTGAATAGCTACATATTTTGTACTTCATCTATTACCAAACAGCTTTCCTTTTTGGCACTCTGGTACTAGGTCTTCACTGATGTGCTTGTTGTTGCTTTTCTCTCAACAAACCAGTTACTGAAAATAGATAAAATTGTGTTGAACTTCTATCCTTTTTACCTGACATGGGTGGTTTGCTTGTTTCCCCCCACATGTGCCATCAGATAGGCTCGCCAGCTCTGAGTTGGCAATACCTTGGAGATTTTGGGGGTGGAGCCTGAGTGGTGGGTTTAGATTCAGATGAATTAGCTGTGTTAGTCTGTTGCTGCAAAATAGTCCAAGAGTTCAAATAGCACCTTTAAGACTAACAAATAGCACCTTTAAGACTAACAAATAGCACCTTTAAGACTAACAAATAGCACCTTTAAGACTAACCTTTAAGATTAAGACTAACTGAGTGGTGGGTGTGGCCTTATGACACACTTCCGGTGATGCTAGGGGGTGTGGCATAGGCTAATGAGTTATGCTAATGAGTTCTCCTAGCTCTTTTTCTACGAAACGACGCCTGGCTGCTGTTAAGTTTTGTTTTCAATTGTGCTGTATTGTAATGTTTTACTTTCTAAAACCATGGATCTCAGCCGGGGACGGGACAGGATGTGTGGAGTAAAGCTTAATTTCGTCATACACTTAAGTGTTAATATTAATACTAATGGTCTCCCTTGAAGGTGGTGTTAATTAACTGCACCGGCCTGCTTCCTTATAATCTCTCAAGGACATATATACATTCAAAAATAGAAAGTAAAACATTACAATATGGCACAACTGAAAACATGTATGTGTGTGTATACATGTGTGTGTGTGTAAAAATAACAGAAAGTAAAACTGTGTGTCTCCTTGTTTTCACTTTCATATCAGTTCTTCCAAACCAGGGATGTCAAACATAAGGCCCGGGGGGTCAAAACCAGCCTGTCCAGGGCTCTTATGTGGCCTGTGAACAATTGGTGCAAAAGAGGGCATGCTGGGGGGAGGAGTGGGTGGAGCCACTCCATTGTGGCTTCAGCATGGCAGAACAACCTCTTCTGCAGCAATCAAGCATTGTGGGAGAAGCATCTACCCAGTGCTACATTGCTGCCTATGTGGGATTTCCTCTGCACCCCCCTCCCAGCCCATGTGGCCTTGCTGTGAGGATACACCAGTGAGGATACACCAGCTCCTGTCCTTTATACAGTTTCTATCTCCGGTACCTGGCATTATGTTTTATGGCACACATGGCCTGGCCCGACAAAGTGACTTTTATGTCAGATCCAGCCCTCGTAACAAATGAGTTTGACACTTTTGTTCCAAACCAAGAAATATGAGTTTTGTCAGCATTTCACTATAGTTTACATTGAAAACCAGAGGACACAACTAAGTGGGTTTTTTTGGATTGTGAAATCTACTTATGAAAGATGTTGTAGCCCTAGGCACACAATCACTAAGGTCTATGTGTGCTACTGTTTAGGGTGATGGGATTTTAAATGCAAAGTCTGCCTGGTGATTAGTTGTAAGATGGTCCTATCTGTATATTTAAAAGAGAAACTCTGGGGTTTTCTCCCTGCTTTCTCTCTCAAGTGGGTGAGAGAAAACCACTCCAATATACTTTATAGCTCTAATCTAACAGATATAGTAGTTCTATATCCCAAAGAGGCCATATGGATTATTGCATCCTGTCTTATATTGTCAAGATTGGTTCATTTTATTTTTCCAATTTCTTCTTGGTTCAGTATCGGCTGATTTTAAAAACAAAGATAAACAACATTTTGGATGCTTATCTTACTGAGAACACTTATATTTATCATGAAACCTTGATAGACAAAGCTCTCTATTAGACAGGGAAACCATGTTTTATACTATATTTTCATTTGCTAAACTTTTTAAGGATTACAGAAAAGGGGGATCACATTTCTACATGTATGGAATTGTTACTGCTCTGAAGTATATTGTATGAATTTAGGGCAGGATCAGTAACATCCAATGAAATAATCTTTTGTAGCACATATTTCTCTTCCATATGTCAGACTGTAAATTTTGATGAGTTATTGCAAACTCTGTCTTCTGTATTCTGGTAGAAATACCATATATTTCTTTACAGTAGGAATAACAAAAAATGTAGAAATGTAAGGATGCAGAAACATAGGTGCTGTAGACTGACTGAGACTAGAAAGTCTCTTCATTCAGAGCCAGAAGAGATATAAGACATAAAACGAGCAGGGGAGGGACGCCTGCTATGCGCATGAACTTTGAGCGATTGAGGGGGGGAGCGGAAGAAAATGCGAGGGAAACTGCCTAGAAGTACTTACCAAAGCGAATCTAAGCGGTCAGGCGCACATTCAGAGATTTTTAAAAAATTCGCAAAAGTAAACAAACGATAAAGATGGCAGGGAAGAAGGACAAAGAAAGACTTTTGAAAGCGAAAGGGTCTGAGAGCCCAGAACCGGAAGTTACCAGTGAGGTGGCAAAGTCTATAGCGGATTATATGCGCCCTCTGCTGGAACAGCTGAATAACTTCAAGGAACAGATGTCTGTAGTTACTCAAAGCATTACTGCACAACAAACTCAGATAAGCGACTTGATACAAATAATGAAACAAGATGCTGAGAAAGTAAAGGAAGTGGCTGTAACTACACAGAAAGTGAAGAAGAAAGTGCAAAAGCTGGAAAGGAAACAAATCTCCATGAAAGCTCAACTGTTGCAAGTCCAAATGGAAAAGGCCAATATGATCCTTCATTTCCAGGGCGTGCCAGAGAACAGAGGGGAGAATCTTAAAGAAGTGATGAGTGAACTGCTAGCTCCAGCAACAGAAATGAAGGCAGAATCATTGCTTAATGACATGGATGTGGTCTATAGATCATATTCAGGTTACATAAAGAAAAATAATCTGCCTGGGGAAATTGTAGTAAGATTCTCGAAGAGGCATGTCAGGGATACAATCCTGAAAGTGGTTGCTGGAACACCCCTGAAAGCAGGGGAAAATACCATCAGAACGCTAAAGGATATTCCATTTGAAGTAAGACAACGAAGAAAGAAGTACAAAGATCTCGTGCTTTTTCTTCAGACACTCAATTGGATATAAATGGCTATTTCCAGAAGTCGTCACTTTCAAGATCAAAGACAAAAAAGAAAAGATAGACTCTGTTCTGAAAGCTCAATAATTCCTAAGGGTTCAGCTAGGAAGGCCAGAGGACGGAAAAAAAGAAGAGGACAGCAAGTCCAGCGGTGAGCTAGACACTGGTTCTTCCAGAGAGGACTCTCTGTCTGAGCAAGGGGCAGCAGCCCCAAAAAATCCTTACAAGCTGCGGAAGAGAAGGGGAAAGGAGAAGTAAAGGCTGAAGGACTCTGAAATGTGCCTTTGAGACTTTTGTTATGGGATGATTGGGGGTATTGTTTCTAGACAGTTAAACTTAAGCTTAAAAGGAAAAGTACTATAAATGTTTGACTCAGTTTATAAAGGGATCAATGATGAGAAGACTTGATGTTACTAAGCTAGTTGGAGGATCTCCTCTCTTGGGTTTTTAGTTAGTAGTGGGTTCTTTCCTTTATCCCGTATATGTAGTTTCCCCTCCCCTTTTTTCTGTTGTAGTTTTTGTAGTGATAAAAAATAATAAAAAATCCCCTTTGGGGGCTCAAAAAAAAAAGAAGATTGGGAAAGGATCTCCCAAGTGAACCATCAATTTGTGCAGGCGGGGGGGAGCCAGGATCAGCTGTATTTTCCCCCAGTTAGCAAATTCCAGTTGTGTGGGAATTTTATTTATTTATTTGAACACTTGTATCCCACTTTTCCAAGTCTGTTCAAACAAACCCCAGCTATAATGGAACAACAGCAACAACAACAAAAACCCACAATCAAAAACCAGTCAAGGAGATTTCAACCAGCATTTGCCACAAACAGGGCAACTTGTGTTCTTTGTATTCAGCCAAAAGCCTTTTGAGGCAGAACTTCCTGTGGCAAATTGTTCCGTAGCATGAAGATAATCAGCGTAAAGAATCAGGCTATCATTTAGGCTAGCTAAATTTTGGGTGGAATGACTAGCAGCATTTCATCTGCTGACTTATGCTGTTGACTCTGTACTTATCAGGAAGCCATGGAAGAGGTATTGGGAGGGTATTAAGCATCCTCTCTTGAAGGTGCTCTTCATATATGAAGCATTTTCATCCTGCCCTTACTCAAAGCAGCTCAGGACAGTGTACAATGCAGTATGCGTACTAGTATTACAAAGTACAAGTACAAATACAGAGTGCAAATACTGTAGCCCCATGAGTAGGCCTGATTTGTGTAAGTTCTGATTGATGTTTTCCAGCATGGAAAGTCTCATTCAGTCAGCTTCCAGACCTTTAGAAAAGTAGGGAGTTGCTACTTTTTTCCTTGCTTTTTTCCAGCTGTTGGCAGTAATAGGTTTAAGGAAATAAAGACAAATGAGATTGCATTTCTTTGACTAAAAACCTGTACTATAAGAAACTTATTAGTCACAGTGACATTATTATTGTCATCATCAAAAACTATAATACAAAGACATTACATTCAGTAGATATGTGGCTTAGAAAATGTTGATACAATATGCTTATGAATAAGCACAATAAATAAGCATTTTTAAAATAATTTTAATTGCTTTTATTCTAAAAACTACACAGAAATCAAAGGAAGGGGTAAACTAATATGTACAGGAGAAAGGAAAGAAAACGACTACTAAGAACCCAAGTAGCAGTGATCTAACAATTTTAACAATGCTTACAATAATATTTCACTTAGAACACCTTTGTTACAATGAATAGTAAGGCTTATAAATTTATCAGATGATAATACATCATGGTTTTAACTAGCGTAAGAGTGGCCAAGTAATCTAACAATTTCAATTAGGTTTAAGTCAAAGATACATGTCTACATGTCTTTTGTTTCCAAAGTCTGCTTCTCTATTGATTCTGGGAGTTTAGGAGTCCTAAAACAGTTTCTTCTTCAAGTGGTGTAGAAATATTGCTTCCATGATTTCCCATCTCGTGTTCCTCTTCTGCTATTCCATCTTCTTCTATTATAGTCCAGACCATCCACAAAGTGTTGGTTGTTTCTACAGAAACAAAGTCAATTTTTGTATATTATCCTCTTTATAAAATGTCTTTTAGTAGGTCTCACAAGGATTTCACCAGGCAGAATAATCTTCTTAATATATTGTAGATACATTCCATAGAGCATATCCAACTCGCTTATATAAGATCCGCTTTAAATCTGTTACCGGTTCCAAATTTTCCCATTGTTCTCAGAGTTTTGTTCTGTTTTGCTGATAGTTTCTTTTAGATGGTTTTGTAATATCTCCAAATTAAAATTTAATGAAGTCAGGTTGGGACGTCTGTATTTGCTTCCGGTCTCGTGACCATAGCAGCAAAATTAGCATTTCTTGAAGAAGGTTTAGATTTCAGTGCCATTTTTTCCCCTCCAGTCGCCGCTTTTGTTTACTTTTAGTGAAAAGTTCCGATGTCTCTGACTTATGAAAACGATTGGGTTTTCCTCAGTCACACTCTACCCCAGTTAATTAGGGCTTAGCTTTTAGTCCCCTTCTTTCGCTGTTAGTATAAAGCGCTTATCTTTCTGTCGCCGTGGATTCCTCCCC